>NW_008796193.1:5828522-5833523 GCF_000699145.1 Aptenodytes forsteri
ATCTGGGTCTTATTTATTTATTTATTTTAAGAAGCATTGTCATCAAGAAACCTGGAAGACCCAAGAAAGAGTTGATTGATCACAAGGTCCTATCAAATGTCAAAGCTGGCCCTTGCTGACCTCCCATCTATTCAGAACTGCTTTGATTTAATCTACAAACTGGCTGCCTCTCCTGCCTGTGAGTTCTGTCTGTAACCCATGTGTCAGTGTTTTGAGATATGACCTGCTTCACGCTCCATTCATCTCATCTGAAGGACGGAAATTAAACTGGAGGGTCAGCAAGGGGCACAGCTCAAAATACACACACATTAAACTGGACTCTTTTGTTTGGGCCCATCAGAAGAGTTAGAGCAACCATCAAAAATTATATTCAAGCGGAATTGATTTTCTTTTCCCTATTGAAATTTGTAGTACTGATACATGTGGAAGGGTGGCAAGCCTTGCCACAGCAGAAGGAAAAATAATCATGGTGCCTTCCCAGAGAAGGGCTTGTGATGTCTTTTAATGCTATGAGTATGTGAGTGTGTTGACACCTCCGGGTATAGTAGTGTGCACAAGGCAGTATTTCCACTGTAAATCCAGTATTTCAAGCCTTTTTACGCTGACCATAATATTAGAGCTTGAACTGAAACACAGTGGAAAGTTCACAGCATGGATCACAATATTTTAAACCTCATCTGTCTTACTTGGGTTTTATTATAATTTGGAAAACGTTTAGCTCCAGTTCTTGCCCTGTGGAACAGAGCCAGCAGCTCAGATGGATAACTCTCAAGGGTGACCACAGCTTTGCAGAGCAATTTTCATACTGGCTTTTACTTGGTGAGGAGAATGAGTATGAAGCATGAACCCTCAATGACCATGCTAGCCTTCGCGTGCTCCTACAGCTCTGGTGTGAGCCACACTGACTCAGACATGTACTCCTTGCACGAACTGCAGGGCAAGCCAAGGCTCCTGCAAGCTGGCTGCAGGTGGAACTGCCATATTTGGGTTGGCTCAGCCCTGAGATTCCCTGTGAATGGGACAGGCTGCTCCACCCATTACACAAACTTTCTTGTGATAGGTGGCTACAAACCAGATTTTCATTTGTAGAGGCAAGGTGGAAGGCCTGGGTTCAGCTAGGACTCCTCTTGTACCTCCATTCCACCAAGTGTGGGTTTGATAGAAGAGCCACTACCATCACTTTGAGACACCAGGAGAGCATATTTACTGATGGCCAAATAACTTGTTTTCACATTCTCCTATTTTTATCAAGCTTCCTTTTGCTGTTTTCCCTACCCCTTAACTCCTCCTCTCAGCCTGAAGCACCCACAAGTAGCAGGATGCACCTTGAGATGCTCAGATAACAAACCACACACACCCCAGACTCACAGTGGGACATGCAGCTGAGACAAGTGTTTCCCCTTGCAATCTTTTCTTTCTCACAGGTCTGTAAAAATTCCCAGGCTGTGTCTGCTCATAGTTGATAGAAGTCTAATGCACAAACCTATTGGGTACGTAGACTACTACTAAGTGATGACATTTAACTAAAGTAGCACCATCCCCGCTAACAAAAAGAGCAAATGAAGGGGATCACACTCAGGGCTCCCATGAGAACACTGGTGATCATCACCATTTTTGCAAATCACATTGTCACTTCAGTAATATGAAAAAGCCCAAATCCTATTGTTCCATAACTTTCTTCAGCCTAGTATCCTTAATAAATTAATTAAATTAAAAACCCTAACAATTTAAACTTAAAAGCTAAAGGAGACATTGTTTCTGATGGTATGCTGCTGTTTGCAAAGCTACCTGCCAATCAACAGCAGAAAAAAATGTAGTGATTTGTAAAGAGGTTTCTTCTTTGGAAGAAAAAAAACGAATGGTATTTATCAAAGGCACATTGGCCCTTGAGTCTGAAAAAAGAAAGCATGAAAATGTCTTCAAATTCTTTTTAGTTCTAAGGCATGTCTTTTTGTTCATGCTTAACTGCAGAAGAAAAATTAGGAACAAATGTGTGCATATCAGTGCATGTGTTAGCATAGGCTTTAATTGGTTAGGAGTAAATTAATGGCTGCTTGCAATATTTCTGGCAA
Organism: Aptenodytes forsteri; assembly: GCF_000699145.1. NCBI lineage: Eukaryota > Metazoa > Chordata > Aves > Sphenisciformes > Spheniscidae > Aptenodytes > Aptenodytes forsteri. The sequence continues at coordinate 5,830,595 of NW_008796193.1, forward strand.
TCTGTTATAAGCTATGTAAATTTTTAAAAGAGGTTTCTTGAAAAGGCTGGCTGAAATCCTGTAATTCATATTCTGCTGGGGGAATTGATTTGAGAAATAATAATGAAATGTTTTACCTCAGTGATGAATCTCAGTTTTGTAGCACTGCAATTTTTAAAAGATTCTTGTAAATAATGCTACGAGTGTTTCTAAAAATAATCTACTTGAAATAAATATATCTGTCTCTGAATTAATAGCATTTTTTCACTGTTCTTTTTCACCTCTTTCTTATTCCACCATTTCAGGGGTTCATTGCAAAGCCAGCATTAGCTTTGATACTATTATAATAAATTAGAATCCAACATTTGTTACCATGTGGCCTGCTCCAGTAGGTTTTAATAGCAGTTTTGCTATTTAATTCAGTGGGAACTTAATCAAATCCTTAAGAGGCAGGTCCAGTTTTATAGAGGCAAGCTGGAAATGGCCCAACACACCACTGACTCTTCAAGGTGAGCCTGCCTCGGTCATTTCAGTGTGAGCCATTAAACATTGATCGGGACAAAGGAAAAACATCTAACTTGACTGCCCAGGGCACTCATTAAGGCTGCAGGAGAAGAATTAAAGCCTCACATGAGGTAGATGAAGGACATGCACCTGAACCTCTCACAATTACTCCTCCTTCAGCACACCCAGGGAAAGGGAAAGGCTCCCATGGCAATGAACCAACTGTTGAACGACCGCATCTCCTCACTCCACTCATCATTTCAATAGCTACCCACTATTCAGACGGACCATCCACACTCTAGATGGTTGGTGACCGACTCTCAAGACCAAAACACAGGTCTTTAAAAGGCTCACAATCCAATACACAGGGTTTTCCTCTAGTTTTCAGGGAACTTGCAGTGACTGCACTTCAGTTGAACACATACCATATGTCCAAGCAAGTTTTAATTGCTGTTGGCCTGGGGGGGGACACAGACAGAAAGAGACACTTCCACTTGTCTGGGGAACAACCCCAGCAGTAGGAAACTCAGGCCAAAGAGGCCCGCTCCAGAAATGCAGCCCAATGAAGAAAATTAGAAATTTTTATTGCTTGTCCTATGCAGGTAATAGTGAATGTCTTTGGAGGAAAGCTCCAAGACATCAACTGACTAAAAGCAAATTACTGCTATAGCTTTTATTATGGCTGTATGTATAGCTCCTGCAATGTGCCTAGCTGCTTTAGCTCTACTTTTCTCTTATCTTGTATATCTGACACTTTCCTTTTTAATGCTTAGCGGTATGCAAGAACGTATCTTGTACTGTCAATAATGCTGTTATACTTTAATAAAAAATTAGAAGCTACCAAAAAAAGAGAGAGGGAGGGAAGAAGAACAGCTATGAAAGAATATGGCTTGATGCCTAGAAAACTTCAATATGTTGTAAAAGGAAAAGATTGCTAATTAGGTTCTTGCGTAGTCTATTCTAGTCCCCTCTGTGCTGCAAGAAATTTAACCCAGCTCACTTGGCTGATGGTTGGAGAAGTGGGAATAGAGCGTGGGAGCTCTGGAATCAGATTATTGAGATGATCTATGAAGTAATGAGGCAGCGAAATGCATCTGGAGGCAGGGATTTCACTGCTGGGCTCAAAACATAGGGAAAAGGTTCTTAAATTAAACAGAAGGCTGGTCCACCCCACAGTTCGTCATTACACTTGGCTGTACTAAAGCCTCCCACCAAACTGGCCCCACATTGCTTGTATGCTGAGTGATGCAAGGCAGGGAAAACAGGCTTTGGAAAAGCTAACTGCTACTCCAGATGCTCTGAGAGATCAGCCATGCTGTTTTGGAAAAGAGGAAGAAAATTTTGCAGGGAGCACCATGAGAGCTTTGCGGGCCATGAGAAGACCCTATGCATGCATTCCTTAAGCTCCCTGTTTTTAATATCGGCAGCCAAACTCCATGTTTCTGCAGGATAAGTAGGGTGCAAAAACGTGTGGAGTGGAGAACACGATCTGGAGTTTGGGAAAGACAAATGGGATGGAAATGCACCTGTCAGAGCAGTCATCCCCAGAGGTCTCAGCCCTACCCCTTTGTCGTGGTTTAACCCCAGTCGGCAACTCAGCACCACACAGCTGCTCGCTCACTCCCCCCGCAGTGGGATGAGGGAGAGAATCAGAAGAGTAAAAGTGAGAAAACTCGTGGGTTGAGATAAAGACAGTTTAATAGGTAAAGCAAAATCTCCACCCCTTATTCCATACTTTTTACATTATGCTCAGGTCTCAAACTATCTGATTCATCCTCATTAACCACCACCACCCTTCCCATCCCTTGATACAATACACGGATATTCCCTTAGTCTATGGACCACCCCTGTGAAATGTCTGTAAAATGTCCATAAACATCCACAAATGTCCACAAAATGTCCACTGAGTTCATTTAGTCCATGACTTTGGGCTCCATCTGTTATGGTGGTCACTCAGGACAGGAGAGGTGGTGTGTTGTGTGGAGTTACTGGGCACCAAAGCCAGGTCAGGTCCAGTCACTACTGCACTTGCACTGCTTCTTGTAAGGCTTCTCCTCCATTGGTTCAGGTGGTTCCTGCTATAGTAATTCCCATAACATGCAACTCAAATGATGGATTACAACAATTTAAAGGTATTTCCATTACAATCTCCACCCCTCGTCCCTTTGGACCAGACCATTGGGTTTAACATTGCAATGAACTCCTCCCCTTTCCCCTGCTCCAGCTTGGACTTATCCACAGACTGCAGTCCCTTAGGGGTGTACCTGCTCCAAGTGGAGCCTTATCTATGAGCCACAGTCTCTTAGGGGTATACCTGCTGTGGCATAGACTTGTCCACAGCCACAATCGCTTTCAGGTGCACCTGTTCTAGCATGGCCTTCTCCAAGAGCCACAATGCCTTCAGAGATATACCTGCTCCAGCGTGGCATTACCTACAGCCACAGCC
>NW_008796193.1:5839778-5887084 GCF_000699145.1 Aptenodytes forsteri
TGTCCCCTCCCAGCTTCTTGTGCACCCCCAGCCTACTCGCTGGTGGGGTGGTGTGAGAAGCAGAAAAGGCCTTGACTGTGTGTAAGCACTGCTTGGCAGTAACTAAAACATCCCTGTGTTATCAGCAGTGTTTCCAGCACAAATCCAAACCATAGCCCCATATTAGCTACTGTGAAGAAAATTAACTCTACCCCAGCCAAAACCAGCACACCCTTGTACCTCCTACTGCACAGGAGGGCTTTCCCGGAAGCCACCAGCTGGGTCTGGCCCCTGCTTGTCCCAGGGAAACCATGAGGAAAGCAGATCTCATGCAGGACCTCCAGCACAGCTGCTCATGTCATCTCCACTGTTATTCATTAACCTGCTGATTCAGGAGCAGCTGCTCCCAAGTCATTTTAGGTTTGCTAACACTGGGTTTTCTTTCCTGTACTTACAAATGTCCTGCCTGCAGCTTCCACTGCTGTTATTGTAATGACCTGGGTAAAATCTGTCATTTCTCAGAGATTTTAGTGACTTGAACTTGGTAAATGGTGTCCTACTAGTGATTTCAGTTGGAAAAGGTGATATTTTGAAGTCTAACTATGTGATCTTAGCTGAAGATCAGCAGCTCAGTTACAAAATTTACAGGCATGAAAAAATATTTTGAAAAATATGGAAGATCCTTTAAACTCTCAGCATTGTATCTTTGGGCAGAGGCAGATGAAATAACATGCACACCAGAGAGAGCTTCACTGCTACCATGGAGTAATAAGTATGGGTTCATAAACAAGCACACAAGCTACCTCCTGGCCTATCCAGGCAGTAGGCTTGGAAAGATATATGTATACACAAATAACACATGGCTTAATTTGCATACTAATTAATCTGTAATATTTTATTTGCATATATATTAATCTGAAGGTGCTATATAAAATACAAGTTTTTAAGGAGTGCTAGTGCATACTTGACAGACAGTCATGATAATCTTCATTTTAGGTTAAAAAAAGAATTAATAATGACTTTGGTTAATATTAAAGAGAAGTTCAAAAAGAGAAATGGAAAACATCTGCAGCCTCAAGTCATTAGGGTAAACTCCATCGAGGCCAAGGAATTTATTCAGCCTTCGCAGTTCAGCGAGGTGACTCAGAGCTTCCTCCTGCCGAGTCAGACGGGCTCATCGTGGCCCCGTCTTCCCCTTGGCAGGTCTTTCATGCAATCAGCCACAAAAGTATGCCATGAATGTGGGTAATTCACCCTCAGCTTAATGTTGTCTTTCCTCCTGGAGACTGCAGCACCCATCACAGGCAGACCTGCAAACAAACAAGCGCAGAGGGAGGAGATGTTGCCTCAGCTAAGTCAAGGCAAGGAATAGGCGATGGAAAAAGCTGAGGTGGTTCTGCTCAGCTCTCAGCCTGCATGGGGCCCAAGGTGGGCAAGGTGGAAGTGTGAGGAGGCTACAGACCATTGCCCCAATGTGGCTGAGTGTTTATACTGAAACAACAGGAACCAGATATGCTGCTTCATCAGAAATGCAACATTTTGTGGAGTTACAGCCAGTCTGAGGGCAGTTTCTTCAGGAAAGCTTTGGGGACTCAAGCCTTCCAGGGCACTTTGGACCACATGCGAAGCTGGACACAAACTCTCGAGTTTCTGACCCACATGCCTAGGGACGGGGTTTCATTATGGGAAAGGGAATTCTCAACTAGAATGTCTTAAAAAATGCCTAAACCCATAAAAAAATTATTTAGAGGCACTGGTCCACTAAATCTATGACCTCAGACATAGACAACTTATGCTCACATTACTGTGGGGTGCAGGTGGGCATCCGCTGCTTGTCCCGAGCAGCACATATGGATGGGGAGAGGGCTCCGCAGAGGGCACAGTGGCTGGAGAGGCATCCCGGCTGGGAGGACTCTCGTTGCCTTGCCTTTTGGGTGGCGTTTCTATTCACAGAAAGGAGTTTGCTGAACAGGAGCAATATGATTTTAAGACAACTATTATTTACTGTGCAAGTTGCCATTGCAAACTCTGATTAAAGGTGCTCTTTTTGCTAAGACACAGCTCTTTTTTACTGCACGCTCTGCCTTTAAATTCTGCTGATATTTTGAAAAGGACAGGATCAGAGGGAGAGCAATGCGGGCAGGAAAGCATCTCCAGGCAGGTCAGGTTTAACTGGATGCAAGCACAGTGCACTCTTCTCCTTGGGGTGAAGGTGGCAACTGTGGTGGCCAAGGGGGCTGATACAGCTGTGGATTTTGGGAAGAAGCCTGTAGCGTTTGCATTTCACAGAGGGGAAAGCTCACGTACTAAGTGATATATTCCCAGGTGGTTTATAGGCCAATTTAATCCAAAAAATATTTAACAAATCTATACTGACATCAGCTCCTGGTAGGCTCATACGTTATGGTGCCGTGGAGATAAAACCAACCCCGTGTGATTCCTGTCCTCCTTGGTGGGGTGACCGAAGGGACTTAGGTTACAAGACCTCGCAGCTGGGGGTCACTTTTGGGGACCTTGGCCTGCATCATACAGCAAGAAGAGGGGAGAGGAGAGGCGAACATCAGCCTGCTTAATGCTCTTGCTCTGGGAGATCTTGTCTTGGGGGAAAACCTTGCAAATCCAGCAGCTTGCAGAGCCAAACCGGCATCCTGCACGCGAGTAGGCTCACGTGGAGGCAGCTGCCGCCTTCGATCCTGCCCGGCCACAGCTGTGCTGGCAGTTCAGCCAGGGCCAGGGGGAATCCTCTGCACGGAGGGCTGCTTCCTTTTCCTCTCTGCAGCTGGTCCCTCTGACTGCCATCTGGAAATACCTTCCCTCCTGCTTCGGTGCCAAGGAACAGCTTGCTTACACCTTGCTTCTGCACTACCGTCCATAGCCCTCCCTCTTGCCAAATTCCTCTGTGCAGTCCCCAGCGAACGGCACAACTCCCTCTTCACTTATTTGTTTTTACTGCCTGTCTACGAGCTTTCCAAATAGCGCTTCATCCTTAGAAAAATATCCTTCCTTTTAGCACTTTGGATGCTGTTAGCCCAGCAAAAACCTTTAAGGGATACGGATTCTGGACCGCCACAATTTTAAAGAGGGCCTAGAGAGATGATAGTGCTAATTTTAAACAGATGGGCCTTGACACTAAAAGATACCTTGATTAAATTAAATCTGTGCTCAGCAAAGCTCTGACATAACTACAGTGACCCTATTTGTAGGAGATGCCATTGTACTGATAATCGGTAACACACGTACTTTGCTCAGGTTCAGTTTGGTATCGCCTGAAGGAAATAAACAGCACTGTGAAAACGTAAAATCTTTTCTTTTTTTTTCTTTTTTTAAAGTGAGTTAAGCAGCAGGTAAGGGTTTTTCTGTGAGGAAGGAATTACGCCCACGTAGCAAATGCCATGGGAACGGCGGGGGGCCCGGGGCCCCCCTCCCCCCCCCCCCCCCGTAAGGGTTTTTCTGTGAGGAAGGAATTACGCCCACGTAGCAAATGCCATGGGAACGGCGGTGCTCCGAGTACCCGTTCCCGGCTGCCTCCACGGGGAGCTCCCCAGGGAGGCCCAGCCGTGCTGGCTCCTGTGCCTCGGAAAACGCTGTAGCACTGGAGAGAGCTGACAGCAAAAATGCAAAATATGCATTTAAACTTTAAAAATTAATGTTGACATTTATTTTAAAATGTGAGTTGGCAGCTCTCCAATGGTTCACTGAGTACATTAACTTAGTCAAACGCCCATTACTTCCTCCCCTTCCTACTAACAAGAATGTTTTGAAAAGGCAAGCTTTGCAAGCTCTGCAAGCCCTGCAGCAAAGCGTATAACCCTTCCTTTTTTTTTTTATCATCTAAGCTGCTGAATGCAGAGACTATTTATAGAGAGTGGATCAGAGACAGGCTTGAAGAAAATCTAGATCAGGATGCTTTAAAATTTAGAAGCGAGAAAGGATTGTCTCAGGGCCAAGATTTAGCAAACAGAAATGAGGGCTCGGTCCTGACTCTCCTCTGCCTCTGTGCATCTCAGCAAGTCACCCAGCATCCCAATACTGCTTCCCACCAGCCCTCCCTGCAATGCTAGGAAGCCTTGGTACTCTTCTTCATTCAGTGGGCTCTGATCTTCACTAGCATCTGTGAGAGTCACAGTAATACAAATAATTTCCCAGGGAAGTTCATACCTAATGTTGTCCCTAGATGCTATGCCGACACAGGACTGACCCTTGGGTCTCCAGCCAGGGCTGTCCCTCCCTATGTGAGCCCCGGCTCCCAAGCTGTTCATGTCAACAAACACCAAGTCCCATGATTATGCAGTACCATCTGTGATATTTGGGGTGCAGTAGTTCTTTGAATACAACTGTGCAATAATGAGCACATTTTACAGCTGTCTTTTGGACATGGGAGATGTAACTACAGAGCTGCTCAGGGAATTTCTAGTGCATCCGCTGTTATAATATCACAGCATTCAGACACATGAGCTGACAAATTTTGTGGCTGTAAACAGCAGAGGCTTGCTGAGAATCTGGACACTAGTGTATAAAATGGGAATATTTTCCTAACGTGAAGACAAGTGAAATCCGTATGGTCTTTCCAGGCAGTCTCTCAGCGCACTGGAAAGCCTGCAGCTGCTGTGTGGGAATAGTGTAATTCCAATATTGCCAGCTCCCATAAGGACCTAGCACTGAACAGTGCATTAGATAGTCGTTTCAGAAGCTACTTTTGTAAGCCTATGGAATAGGTTTTAGGTTACGCTGCTAAAGTAATGAAATGTGAAAGGAACACCCTTAAATAAATCTTTTATGATTACGGGTATGTCGTCTATAGACCTCTGATATCCAGACGTGCTCTGAGCAAAGAAACCAATTAATCTCCAGAAAGAGAAGACAAAATCACCTCCAACTGTGCATTTCCCAGTAGATAACAGGCCAGGTTCTGTGCTCCTTTACTACCAAGGAAAGGCAGAATAACTGGAGTCTTTGGCTTCAGTCCCACAAAGTTACTCCAGGGTCACACCAAATCAACAGAAATCAGATTTTGACTCAATTACAGCTTTTAATTATTTTTCCCCTCAACATATATTTTGTAAAATTTTCTTCAGAAAAAAAATGATGTGGTTTCATTTTCGAGGAAGTTGTGGGTTCCAGAGGGAGGAAGGGACCGAGAGAGGTGAGGCTGTACGCACTGTGCATCCAGCCCACCTCTGCATACTGCCAATGAATGCAAAATCCATTGGTGATGCATCCTTCTACATATTGCTACTTCTCCCATAGGTTACATCCACGTTACTAAATTAATTAAGGCCAAGATGGGACAGGACAGCACCTCCCGTGCGATGCTCAACACAAGTGGGCAATGTGCGTTGCAACGGGGTGTCACGTTTGGGGGCCTCTCCTTCCCCCTGTGCCAACCACAGCAGCAACCTTGGGGCTGATTTGAGATGAGACTCCTGCTTTATTGACGCTGTGTGCTTCTCCTACACAAAGAACCTTTACATCGCTTTGGAGAGAACGGGATGGATTTTACCCAGATGGCAGGAAAATAACATTGCAGATAACTGCCACTGAAAGCCCTGTTAGACTCTTTTGCTGTGCAATCTCTGCCATGCATTTTAGCAAAATACTCACCCTCCACTCCAAAATCTCATTAAAAAACAAAATTAAAATGGAAACATTCACCCTTCCTATCTCATAAGCTTATTGCATGTGTTATGTGTGGGTGGTGAGCATGTTAGGTACAATTTAGAGCATAATTTCCTGAGAATTGAAATGTCACCAAGAAAAGGATTGTAAATAATGAAACTTTGAAAGGAATCTGTGATCTTTGTAACAGATAATCATATTTTAATTCTGACTTATGGCTCATCCAATTGCCTACAGTTAGGGAAAAACAATTCTTTTTCTTATTATATGGAAATCATATGAATCAGATGAAAAGCCATCAACATCACAGCTTGGAAAACATATAACAATGTTCAGTGATGTGAGCAAAGCCCATGAATCTGCTTCAGTTTGTGGCCCTTTTTATTGGTTTTCCTAAAATATTTATAAGAGATCTATGTTCATAAAAATGATGGTTGAAAAGTTTTCTAGAGATACCATAGATCACAGAATTGTTGAGACTGGAAAAGCAACATGGAACAACTCCTACTGAGTTAGGCTAGTAGGAGAAGCTGGAAATCTCTTTTCCTCTCTGTAGATTTTTCAGAGAGCCAGCCAAGTACCAAAATTAGTATTAGATGACATGGTTGCTCAATCATGGAGTTGGAAGAATGACTATTAAATGGTAAATAGTCAGAGTGAATAGCTTATCCATAGCCCCAACAGGCAAGAATATGCTGGCATAATGATTCTGATCTGATTTGAATATAAAAAAAAACACAGAGACATCAAACACTGCTTTAGTATAATTAGCAATAGTAAAAATGGACAAAATGCATCAAATAAATCATTGCAAATGCTTTGCCTATGACTGATACCACAAAGACATGCTGCAGTGTCCAACAAAAACAAGGCCAGAGGATTTCAATGCCTAGACATGTTCTGATTTTGGTTTAAGCCCATATCTCCCATTGTTTTCAAAAGCCTTGAAACTTTATACTAAGCAACTGCCAATAGCTGGGGCTTCTTGCAGCTGGAGGACCAGATCAGTGGGAATTTCTGATGTGAGCACGCTTTCAGCCCATCACCAACAAGCCAACAAGGTAAGACAACCCAAAAGGGTAAGATTTTGTGTAAAGTCCATCACCACTGCAAAGCAAAGCTGTATCCCAGATTGTCCATCAGCACAAGGACAAAGAGGGGAGGAGGACCTCAGGATGCATTTGCCTCCCCTCCTAACTTCTTGGCTTTTGCTACAGCTTTTTGAAGTTCCCCTTGCCAACAGCTGCCGAATTATACACACGTTAATGCACATACCCATACACACACATCATGCAAAGGAGAAAAAAAAATAGCTGCAGAACAACTTCCAAATAACTCATTTCATTCATTATGTTCTCCAGGACTCTTATTTCTGGTCCTCCACCATCCTGCATTTTGTTAAACAAAACCAAGATAGGTGCTTTATAATTCTCTTCCTAAAAGGGACTGTACAAAGCTGTGGCAAGAGCCTTAAGTTATTCACCCAGGAACACTCCACAAAGATAGACGGTACTACAGGAATGCAGAGCAAGTCCTCATCGGTCCTAATGGCTGCATCCCAGTTTCCAGTGGCCTTGCACCAGGGTCCCTCATTCACCCACAGAGCGGCTGTGCAGGCCCTGCTGGGTGAGCGTGTGCGTCCCTAGGCGGCTGGAGCTGGAGAATGCCCGAGACACACCACAGCCCTGCAAATAGCTGTTTTTCCTGTTCAGTAGCTAACCCAAAAGTTGGGGGGGGGGGAAGGAAAAAAAATAAAATAAATCACTTTGTATTGATGCAAAGCAACATTTTTCCGTGTTTTCTTGGCAAGAAATAATTAAGCTAACAAGCCAAAAAGAAAACAGATTTTGTTTAAGATCTGACTAAACAGTCCACTTGTGTGTTTGTTAACCCTGCTCCTGATCAAAGCTGGGCTACTCTGTACATGAGAATATCATTTTGAAAATTAAAAAGAAGGGTCCATTTTTTCCCCCTTCTCTTCCCTTCTTCTCCACCAGCTAAACTCCCAAACAGTTCACTGCCAGCCACCCTTTGCATCTCCGTGACCGCCCTTCCCATCCCCATCTTCTTTTTTCCAAACTTTCCTTGTGGCTGAGAACCCATCCTTTTGCGGGGAGATGTTTTGCCATAAAGACATGATTGTCTGAGATTTCAATATTGGCCTAGTTTAGAATTTGATGTCATTCCTTCAATTACTGGCACTGAATAGCCTTTGTATTAAACAGGACAAAACCAGGGAAACAAATAAAAAATCCCATCTATGCTGATACGAGACCCAATCAGAAACCATTAGACATACCAGCTTCATTCCATATCCTCCAGAAAAAACAACCTTTCTGCAAATTTAGACCCCTGATGGTGACCACAGACTCCCCCAGGTTAACACAAGGAGCCAGAGCAAAGCATTGTTTTGGGGCTGTCCTGGGATGATTTGGGCCAGCACGTGAAACCGTTTTACTGTCCAAAAAGGCAAGTATTTGTGTGAAAATGGAACATTTCCAAACAAGAGACAAGGTGAATTTCTTACACACTGCAAAACTGACTAGTAAATTTTTTAAATAAATACCTATGGTTTATTATCTTGGACTTTTTAATGCCTCACGTCTCTAATTGTAGTAGTAATTATTAGCTCAGTTAATAAAAGCTTTGGAAACAAAATTGTGTGGGAGTATTTCAAGTCATGAGTTAAGTCTTTTAACTCAGTAATTGCCAATGATTAATTCATCTTTCCATTTAAGTGCTGAAAAGCTGAAATATTATTTCCTTGTACTGTATTTGTGCTTGGCAGTTCTGAGTTAATTACTACTCTGTGAGCACCTTTAAATCAAATTCAGAGGTTTCCAGGTGTACGTATCATGAGGTCCTGGTAAATCCTTCAACATCTGCTTGGAAAAGGATTACTGAACTTGACTGATGATGCTGTTCTTCTGAAGATCTATCCATTACGTACCTACAGCCATTAAAGGCACTGCAAGTGCAATAGCAGTAAATAGCTTAGGCTTGTGGAAGTTCTCACATAAATAAGGATTATACTCATGAATGTCTGGTTTGGAAATCATCCACCTTAATTTTGCTGGATGGGGACAAGGTCTTGGTCAAAGCTTTGGAAAAATACAAGTATGTGCATAAATCACCTGTTCACTGGCTATGGCTGGTGGAAGGAGCCACACTTCCATAAGGAACTGTAACAACTGCAGCCCACCGGTGAGCTAACCTAGCCTGGGATTGGGGCTGATTTGGCCCATTTCTGTAATTTTAGCTCCAGATGTGGTTCTCTTACCTGAGCAGCGGGGACTGAAACAGCGCACAAAGAGAGGGACACACAGGGAGGACTAAGGAGGTACAAAGGGTGCATTGCACTGCTGGAGCTCTGGCTCCCCGCACATCCTCAGTGCCACAGAAACAGGGGCTCGGGGCAGCCCAGCAGACAGGCAAGCACTTAATCTGCTCTCCTAAATCATGCTTTTCCCAGAGTACTCCCCGGTTCTCTGCCAGGACCATATGGAAGCATCTTTTCCCTCAAAGACAGAAGGACTGAGGACAGGAAAGAGACCAAAAGGGCATTTTTTTTCAGCAGCAAGGAATAATTTTTTCAAAGCAAGAGAGAGCATCTCTATCAGAGTGCTAATCCTCCTGCTGCGTGTCAGCGTGGCTCTTTATCTGTCCCTAGCGGCAGATTTCCTCTTCCTTAAGGATTCTCCCAAGCACTAACATGTCCCCAAGCTGCTTCCTGGCCCAGTTAAACTTTGCTTTCCTGGTTCAGGGCTTGGGAACTGGCTAACCCAGCATCCTCCTCTCCCTGAGGGGGACAGTGGTGTTTGTCAGTGCAGCACTCTGCCACGACATTGCAGCAGAGGAGGAGTACCACCACAGGGGAAAGAAGCAGCCGTATCAGTAAAGGGACCAACATATGTTCTGGGCCTTGAACAACACATTTTGCAATTTCTGTAGCACACTGAAGCCCACTCCTGGGTCCTGATCCTTGCTTCCAGCACAATTTCTGTATTTTCTCCACTGAGCCTCAAATATAAAAGACATAAAAAGCCCTAAGAGCAGAACTGGGACCCAACACTGCCCTTTTCAAGAACAGAAACAAGACCTCTAGCTTTCCCCGCTCACACAGAACAACCCCAAACCACAGTGCAATGCAGCCTTGTGTGCTCTGGCTCGCCACAGACCTTGCTGCCTGCCTGGCCCAGTGAGGTGGCTTTAACAGGAGAGGCAGACAGCACTGCAGCTGTGGCCTGGAGGTTAGGAGACTCTTTTTGGGAGAAAGGTTTGAGCCCGCTCAGTGTGGGGTGACCCCACCACTCCTCCTGCTCCCCCTTCCTTCAGGATGCTCCAGAACACTAATGCATCCCCAAATGCCTCTTGGCACCAGTTAACTTTTTTAAGCCCCGCCACCAAGCAATCATAGCAAGCGACCCTGGTCTGATCATCACAGCTTGCTCCATTTCCTTTTTTTTTCCTGTTGTTTTGTTTTGAAAGAAAATGCCAGATGCTCACAATCTAGGTGAGCAAGTTGTTTTGAAAAAATGCCAGATGCTCACAATCTAGGTGAGCAAGCCAGGATCCTGATCCTAACTGCAGAGAGATCTCTGCTTGCAGCCCTGATGCAGATGCCTGCACAGCAAGACAATATTTAAGGCACAGTCCTGTACTAGGTATCTCCTTTCCTGTTGTTTTGTTTTGAAAGAAAATGCCAGATGCTCACAATCTAGGTGAGCAAGCCAGGATCCTGATCCTAACTGCAGAGAGATCTCTGCTTGCAGCCCTGATGCAGATGCCTGCACAGCAAGACAATATTTAAGGCACAGTCCTGTACTAGGTATCTCCTGTGGCTCACTCCAAGCTGGGGATGTTGCCTAGATCTCCACTCCACACTGTGGAGGGGAGAAGCCAGCCAGCCCTGGGTCACTGATGCCACCCTGGGTCTTACCTAGATGGTAGAAATGGTGGCAGCTATCTTGAAAATGCCCAAACCACCGAGCTGATCTAACCCTCTGCCTTTGGCAAAGCCTGGCAAGGAGATGTGAGACCTTCCAAGCTGGAAAACTGTTGGAGCAACCTGCTCAGATACAAACCTACTCAGCCAGAAGTTGGATTTGGGCCAAGAAAGTCCTTCTCCCCTTTCAGCTCTCTAACTCAACTAGAACATTGCACATTCCCATATTTGTTGTGGTCTATTACTTCTTATTGGTAATCCAAGATTTATTAAAAATTAACATCTGTTAACCAGAAACACTAATCTCATCCAGACTTTTAAAGTTCTTGGGTGCAAATTATCCTGGACTGCTAAATCAAAAAAAATGTAACTCTACTAAATCTTGTTGAGTATTTTCTTCAATAGCTATTAAACTGGAAATTATTTCCTTTTCCTCATCTAGGAAGAGTATAGCTCCCTGCTTCTGTTCAAAAACAGCACAGAAAATTTTAATCAAACTTGTTTGGTTTTCCTCTGCATCATTACACTAAATTAAATCAATAACTTTCAGGTGGGAGGGAGAAAACCATGATTTTCTTGTTAGCTCTTTGTGCAATCATCTTTCTTCATTAGAGACACCTGAGACCCATGTCAGAATATATGTTAAAATATAGGCCAACTTTTAAACTGCTTTCTTTATTATTCATGTTTTTTGAGTGCTGTTGCTAACTGTCACATCAGGGGGCTGGCGGGTTATAAGTGGAATCATTAAAAATAGCTCATTTTAGTAATAACACAGCACTATTCATATTTTATTCAGTATTTAACAGTCCACAGGAGACTCTCATGCTTTCTTATTTGCCAGTGTCTCTTCTAAATGTCATTGTCAACCATTCACATCCAGTTCATCCTCCTGAGCAACATGGGTTTCATAAAGCCTACCATAACCAAAGAAGCTAAACAGATGGTACAAAGCATCCCTGCAATTTCCTCAGGCTTGGGTTTCATCCTTTTAAAATAATAGCTCCCCTTGAAGTAAGCATGTTCCTTTATATTAAAACATGAAATATAATAATTACAGAGACTATGGAACAATTCACTCAGTCATTGAATGAGCAAGATAAATAAATGCAGGAGCAGGTAACTAGACTGGAGAGATGTCTGCAGGTTTTCTGCTAGCATGTATAGTGTTGGTTTGTTAAAACAGCATGAAGGGTCTCAGCCTTGCAGGTTGGCCTTTGAAGTACCAGCTCTGAGAGACAAGCTCACAGCTCCAACTGCGGAGCTTTTCCAGCTTACTGTCCCTAACTGCCTCTTCCTCATCATGCAGAAAAGTGATGTGCCGGTCCCCCTGTCCTACTTCATAGTCCAGCGTTTAGCCTAAACCAATGCCAAAGATGACTATCTGGCTAATGCCAGACCATGAGCCACAGCCTACCATACCACGTACAGCTATACACTCCCTTTCCCTTGACCTAGCTGTAAGGGCTGTTAACAAACACCAGGCAACTGGTGTTTTAAACTATTGCAGCCCTGGCTTGCATGACTGCTCTGCACACAGGCAGAGCTCTACAGCTGCCCTTGAGATGGTGTGCAGAGCATGCCAGCAGCAGTTGGGTGCATGATACCTCCACGTGCTCCTTGCTGGGCAAGACAGTGCCTGCAGATGGCCGTGCAAACGGTGCCTGGGGATCCTCCTACACACCTAAACACACAGCCCTGCCGCAGAATGGTGGTCTAGGTGGTCTAGACTGTATACTGAGAACTAGACTCAAATTTAAGTCCCTGTGTTTAGACTCACTGGAGCAGCGCTTGTCAGAAGCTAATCAACTCCCCCTTGGCAATTCCTTATCATATAGAGGTGAAGAGAGTAAATATTTCAATACAAGATTCATAGAAAGTAGCAATGACCCAAATGTCTCACTGACATGTCACTGCTGGCACACATGCTATCACACCCATTCGCACTACAGCCTGCAAACAGTGGTCATGGCTGTTCCAGGGCAACATAGAGGCTTGTAGCACACAGTTTCTGTTATCTGCTAGCATGGCCCTTGTGCTTCGCTCCCACCATGCTTCAGAATCTTAACCCGTGCTTCACAACAGCAAGGCATCATTAGTCACATAGGAAATAGAACAAAGAAAAGGGAGGAAAAAAGTGAGAAGAAGCATGGGTACCTTTGGGGCCAGGCTTTTGCTCCGAGGGAAAACTAAACTACAGTCCATTTCCTCTTGCCAGAGGCTTTTGCTCCGAGGGAAAATTAAACTACAGTCCATTTCCTCTTGCCAGAGTTAAAAAAAATAAAAAAAGAATTGGGGTCCTGCAGCCAGGGTGTGGGCAGCCTCACACGAACAAAACCACGGGCAGCTTCATCCTCGGCAGGACCAGCCCTGCTCTGCCTTCCCGCCCTATCACCCAGGCAGCCTCTGTCATCCCACTTTCTATGTATGTTTGGAAGAAAGACAGAGGACACTGAGTGCCCCTCTGCTGTGACCTTGTCACCCCAGCAGTGTAGGACATAGCCCCCTTACAGAGCGGAGGTACTTACTCCCACTGGAATAAACCAGCTCCAAGCATCGGTGCCTGAACAGAGACCAACAAAGCCATATTTGGTCATCTCAACAGATGCTGTAGTTTAAACACTGACTTATGAGAGTTCAGCACCTCTGAAAAGTCAGGCCATTTTGGGATATTTGCAGCATGTCAAGCTCCCAAGCTCGTGCCAAGGAAGTGGCACGTCTATATGGCACAGCCACTGCTGCCCTGGCCAAGACTGGTGCTTAGGTAGCCGCATGCAGCTGGATGGAGAACTGTTGGTCTTCCCAACAGTACCACCAAAGGACTCAAAAGGTTCTGTGCATTGGCCCCTGCCCACTGCCTCTCCAGGAGCAGCTCTCCTGGGAGATTTAACTCAATCAACATGCCATTCCTGTTCTTTGAGAAGTCCCAACCATGAAAAGCTGCCTGAGGGTATTTTGCAAGTTGGCTACCCTGAAGCCTGGGTTACAGAGGGGAATTAAAAATGTCGGTCCATGCAACCACAGCTTCTAGTTTGGGATGACTGTTTCTATCTTCATCTCCTTTCCCATCTGATTTATTTGGATTATAAACTCCAACCCTTACTACAGTTTATACAGTTCTTAGCATAAGGAGATGCTAATCTCTGTGCGGGTAACTGTAATGTAAATGAGAGTAAATCAACATCACAAGAATATATTAGTTAAACTGTTTCATTCAAGGAGATTAAGAGAAGAAGATTATACTGGTATTAAACTTTTTAAAGTTCAATAAATGTAATCTACTTGCTTGTTCCTTTTTCCAGGGATATTATTTTGTTGCAGGTTTATAGAGTGTCCTTGCAATGAGCCTCAAAGCTCTTCCGAAGGATTCCCCTTCTCTGATACAGCCACCTCTGAGGCTGGCCCACGACAGCTGTTCAGCGTCACACTGGGACACTAGTAATAATAGTACTTGCAGCACTTACATATCATTTTATACTTTCAAAGCTCTTAAATTAATTAGTTACAGGGCTACAGTATGGATTCAGGCAGGATGTGAAAAAGAAAATTGTATCCAGTAGAAACTACAGGGGGAATTTGGGGAAATGTAATGTAATTACCCAATTTGGAATCTGGCCAGAGCACCACTGCTAGAAACGCCATGGGATCTTTAATGACCACACGCGGTCAGGACCTCAGCTTTGTGTCTGCTCCAAAAGATGAGGAAAGCCCTAACAAAATGTGCTCAGTCATCAGGTACAGGAAAGGGATGATTATATGAAATCTGATTTCCCCCCTAGACGCCTCGCAGCTACGGGTGCTGGGCTGGGCTTGGTGGCGCCACGGGAGCTCGTGTCGACTCAGACCTCGGGAACTTCAAAATTCTTTTCAATTAAACAGTTCCAACTTTTGATGATATTTACAAACGATCCACCTCATAAGTCCATTAACTGGTCTTAATTGGGTTAAAATCCCCAAGCAATTAGTCATCTCAGCCATTCCCCTCTGAACCCCCCCAGCGCACACGTGTGTACCCTCATTTTAGCTAAAACAAGCACATCAGGTGGTTGCGTTGCTGAGCTACAGCATTGCTCCGTGCCAATTTGGCAATGTTAATGCCGTGTAGACATGCAAATGTCACAAGGGGCCAATTTTAGGATACACAAAAGAGGGACCACTAATTGGAAGGAAGGGGGAGAAAGTGATTACAATTCCCAGTCACCTCAGTGGTGCCGCAGGAGAGAAAGCAAAATGCTGACAAAAACCAGTCAGTCTTGCCGACAGTGTTTGATGCATAGCACATATTGGGCTGGTGAGGAAAGGGACATTTCAGCTTCACAAAATGTGTAGGGTGGTAAGCCCCACGTGCTGGTTTGGGGCAGAACACCCACAGCCTGATTTTTTTTCACACAGCTGGATTTCTGCAATGTTTAATTTCTCAGCAACACCTGAATGTGAATGCTGAGGGATCTTTGGCTGATTTTGAAACACAACATGCAAGGAGGGGCTCCTGGCAGCTGTCTGCCTGAGCAGCCTGGGAACTCAGCTTAGTCCAGAGAGTCCTGGAGCAGCTCAGGGATGGTCTGGGGAAAAAAGAGGGAGCCAGGCAGCCTGCCTGGCAGACTGAGGACCAAGGAGCCTCTTGTACCTGTCAAGGAACTTGGACTCTCAGGCCTCACTATGAGCTTTCACGCTGACTACTGAGTGCTGAAGGTGCAGGGAGTAATGAGATACTTTGTTACAAACATAAAAAAAAAGAAAAAAAACGGCAAAATTTATTTCTTTTTCTCAAAAAATGTTACATTTTCTAAACAGGTTTTTCCAACATGGCAGAGAGCTGCTCACTAGCTTTTCTGACAAGTTGCTGCATCCCTCGGCTCACCAAGCGTTACTCAGCCCTCCATGGCCGCAGCGCAGAATGAGTCACGGCATGACTTGCCACTCGGCCACGTGCACGGCTCCAGCTGCCAGCAGCAGCTCCCAGCGCGGGAGGTGCGAGCAGTCTCTGCGTGCACAACCCGCTGCTGAACAGGCCAGGTTTGCCCTCAGAGCTCGGTGGAGCCACACTGTTGCTGATAACTGCATTGTGCCGCAGCCCTGCTCCTGGGCTCACCCACCTCAGTGCTGTACCCAACACATCTGCTCCTTCCTTCTCCTTGTCACAGCAGCACCTGAGAGCCTTCCAGGAGAGCCTCAAGGGACCTGAGCAGAGAGGATGTATTTTCTCCTGCCTTACCTCTTTCTTAGGGGAAATTTATAAAGCTCACTCTTCCCATACGTGGACACCTCTTCCAGTGCACCACCAATGGCTATTAATTACATTCCCAATCTTTGCATCCCGCTTCAACATGTGAGATGCACAGAAGCTTTATTTTTTGCAATGAATGTTGGTAGATAAGCAATAGAAAGCACATAAAGGACAGCTCTTAATAATGTCACACCCTCCTCTGGCAGACTGCGGGGACTGTCTCCTCTCATTTACACTTCTGTCACATAGGCATCACTCCACCAACTTCCATGGATTTATTCTTGATTCATGCTAGCATAAGTAAAACCAAGCTCAGACTTTTGTCTCCATTTTCAACTCTGGAAGATTCTCATCTCTTGCAGTCCTTTTCAATCCATGGCTGAGCACATCTGTGGTTTATTTACCGAGTATATTAATTCTGGTTGTGTTTGCAAAACACTGTTACTGGTGGGGAATCCTCTCCATGCCTGAACCATTGCCACGCAAATGGGTCCCAAGCACAGGTTGCCTTGCATACACATTTTCACTCAGCACCACCAACACAGCCCCTTTTAAACAAAAATCCTCTGCTTACTAGCCTGTTCAGCCAGCTATAGTTATGTTGTTCACTCAGTACCCGGCTTTGACACGCCTTTGGCAATCATCACGTTGGCATTTCTCTGCTGTGGTTTTCCATGCCTTGCTTAAGCAATAGGGGTGCAACGGGGACCCCGTTACCCCCAGTGCTAGCATAACCACAATAGTCTCCTCCACCCAAAACAACCACATCACAGGAGCCAGTGTTTGAACATGGGACCTCCAAGGCATCTTCTACGAAATTAGGATGTGGCAGCTGGCTTTGCATAGTTTAGAGAGCCCTTTTGTTGGATTAAAACTCATTGCTCCTCGGACTATAATTTGGAAGTGACCAAGCAGCAGGGAGCTGGAGGAGGAAAGACACCCCTTCTCATCAGAGGTTGCTGCTTGTTGGGTGAAAATAGCAAGTCTGAACCTAAACAACTCTGTGTGACACAATGGAACACAGTGAGGACGTGGGATCCAATCTCAGCGTGATGGATGTGTTCAGCTCTGCCATACCTATGCTGTAATGAGCTGCCAGGTCAGGGGGGCATCAGCAGCGCTGCTAGTTTGCTTTTACTGAAAAGGGCTCGGTGCTCTGGTTTGGGTAATGAGCTTCCTTGTATGCACAGAAACAAGCACAAAAAACCGCAGTGGGTGTCTTCAGCAATACAGGCTACTGCAAACACACCACATCTGACCTCCTGTCACTTCACCAGCCTTTCACAAAATTTGAATTCATTTTCAAGATCTCAGCTCTCATCTCTGAAGTGTTCAATAGCCCGACCCTAGGACACCCACGCGGACATTTAAACCTCCCAGGTACAAGGTGTTGCCCACATCGCTGCTGCTTCGGCACAATGGAGCCCTCCCTGAGCGGTGGGTTTGTCTCTGCGACACCAAATTTTCTGTTTGAGGCAGCTGGAGGTGGTGGGACAGACAACTGGAAGAAGCAAGCAGTGCAACACTTCCAGCACAAGGCTCCTCTTCCTGAATTAGCTGTCGCTAATGTAAACAAGTATACACATATATTTCTAAAACTCTTCCAAAAACAAGGCATTACTGAGCACTTCTCTCCCAAAAGCAGTTAAAGAAGGACCAAGGCACAGGCAGACGCACTGTGGGAGCTGCACAGTCACTGCCGAGAGGAGCACTGCACAGCAGCCCACAGGGAAAATCATTTCACAGCAAAAACTCAAGGGGAGAATAATCTAAGGGAATTCAGCTGTCTCAGTCATTCCTGTGGCTTTGTCTGGGCTCCTTTTAATGAGGCCCAACAGTTCACCACTGCCCTACCTCTCTCCTTACAGAGAAAGCTTTGTAAGGCCACGTGTCTCTCCTGATCCTCTGATTTCCCTCTTGCAGAAGCCAGAGTCTCACTCCACTGGGAGGCTGGTGGGGAGAGAATGGTGTACTGAGTCCTGGATTCTTCAGGGGGGATGAGAACATAAGAAAATGGGTTGTAGTGTACAATGAAGGAAAATGCAAGCCAACTACAAAAGCTAACAAGGTCCATCTCTCTAGGAGGGTCAGATGGAAATGTGAGGGACAGAGACTTCATGGTGCCTGTTAACGGGGTGCACATAGAGGCATGCACAGTCCATCTGTACAGACAGCCTTTGCCCCTAGATATGCTGCCCTAAACTCTCTGCAGCCATGCTGGTGATGAAGGGCATGAACCAGTGGCTTTTGACTCTGTCAGATGGCACCAAAACTAAGATGCATCTTCTGTGGATGTTTTCATTTTTTACAGTTTTTGTAGAAGGATTCACTGGTTTGATCTAAGGTACTCCCAAGAGCATGGATGCATTTCATATGCTTTCTTGTAAGTAGATACTTTAAGGATAGCCTTTATGTTATGCCCAGTCAGGCAGTGACTGCAAAAGAAATTAGGGCACAATGCTGGTATACTGACTTTAGCAGATCTCACAGCAACTTCAGTGGGAGTTGTGCTATGGACAGAGCTTGCCCTCGAGTGAGCAGGGTGAGAGAGACAAAGGGCTGTGAGTGCATAGCCTGCCCTTGGAAGGGGCTGGGGCACCACGAGTCCATCCCTAGTCCTGCTTTACCCCCTTTCTGGCTGCATATAGCAGTAGATAATCACAATCTTAAAATGGTGCAGCTTATTCCCACAGCCTTCCACAATTCCTAGAGAAATAAGCCAGTTTCTGCACTCATCCCAGTTCAGGGTAAGCCAAGGGAAGACCAGAGGAGGTCTGACTTCCTGAATCAGCAGACAACAATAACAACACCTGGCTTGTTTCAGCACTGTTTTGCTATGTACCGAAATCAGTCTTGTAACACTGAAGCTTGGGCAGAAAACAGGTTGTCATCTCCCTGAGCTGTCAGCTCCCCGGGAGGCATCACCACCACCAGCGGTATCGGGGAGCAGTGCAATCCCTCTCTCCGGCACACAACCTGCTCCACACTTCCACGTGATCTTCTGTTACATCAACCCATTTTACTTTGCTAGATAAGTTATCTTTTGGTGAAAGGAAGGGAATTAGGTTTCATCAAGGAGCTTTTCAACAAGTTGTCACCATCTCAGTGATTTAGGGTAGGCAGAACACCTCATATTCCCAGTTGTCCTCATGCCACCGCAAGCTGCCAGTCAGTGTGAAAGCACAGCCCACTATAGCATCTGGAAAGGTCAGAGTTGAAGTGTTTTCATGGAAAGATAATCAAGCCATAAGATAAATGCCTCATCAGAAGGAAATGTTAGCTCCTGAATGAGGACAGTTATTGTATAAGACATTCCTTTACCTAAAGGAAGCAGGTTAATATACCTCCAAATTACTATTTATCACACCATATGATGTTCAATTTCCAGTGTAATTTCCACCGTGCTTTCTATAGCATGCGTGTAAATCAATTCAGAGATCAGTGAATCCTTACTTCTGAATTTTTACAGCAGCAAGTCAAAAACTAATTAAGAAAAGCCACAACAAAGCAAAAGACTATGTAACAAGGCAAAATAGTATTTTGAGACGGGTATTTAAAAAAATGGCAGTCCTATGCATACCCTTGTCAGTTCAAATTTAACATATCACTTTAACATATCATCTTTTGCAGCTTGAATGGGAGAGAATCGAGAGGGAGCGTGCTTTGGGTTCCAGCAGGGAAGGCAAAGGGTGAGCGGAGAGGGGCTTAGAGCAAAAAGCTTGCAAGAAGCACAAAAGACATTTTAAAAAATGTCTTGAAGGCATCAGCAGCAGATGCTAGGTATAAAAGCATGAGAGAGTTCATACAGGAGCCCTGGGAGAAGAGTCAGAGAGGCAGCTCGTTGTGAAGGAGGCCGACAACGGTGTAAGAATTGCAGAGGGCTGGGAAAAAAACACAAAAGTGCTGTGAGAAAAGAGGCCGATGCCACTCAGAAGAGCTGAAAAGTTAAAGCCAAGTGCGTTTAAGAGCACCACATGTTAGGAGAGTGATGGAGTGACAGTGAATTTGAGACTCTCAGAATGAGGAGTAATTTCCTTTCAGGAAATATGCGACCTTTAAAAAAAAAATCCATTGATGAACACTTTCCAATGGGCTCTAAGAAATAAGCAACTCTTTTTAAGCTTTTAAATGACTTGCAAACCAGCCTAGATTATTTTTACTGCAATATCCTCCTTCCTTTCCTGGGCTGAAAGTCCTCTTTCTCAGGTCCTGCTGCATGATGTGATGAGAGCCTGCTCACAGGGTCTGCTGAGACTGGTCGCCTCCAAAAGCCCTCCTTGCGCAGCCTCTACCCTGGGGTACACGGGAATAAACTTTCACCAGCTCGACCACTTCTCCAGTAATTAAAGAGAAAACAAATGATGCTCAGAGGTGTCGCTTAGAGCCCCGCAGAACTAACACTGTAATATTGCTAAGCTCTCTCCTGATTTCACTCTAAATTTTACAGCCTGGCCCTACAGTTTTACATTTCCAAAAGCTATTCTGTGACCAGCTCCCAAGAGTCTCACACCCGATCAGGAGACTCAAACTGGCTGTATTTCCTCCTCAGCAACTCTCAAGTCATTCAAGGAATATACATTAGCCTTGCTGACAAGATCTACTTTGGGCCACGTTGTTTCTCACCCACCACCTTGCTCTAATAACAGTTACATTTTACAATTTTCAAAAGCTGTCAACATCATCGATCTTCCAGACTGAATGTACTTGTCTATTGTGTGTGTTGAATTGCTTGTGCCACAATTAAGTCTTTATTTAGCTGAAGGCAGCTTACCTCCATGGCAGTGTGTCATTTGCTCCCTAGCAGAGTAGTAATCTAATCAAATAATGGTGTAGGTCTAAAAATACATATGTACATTTAAAAAAAAAAAAAGACTCCAGCAGTGTCTTGTAAGATGGACACACTCCACATGGTAAACTATCACTCTAGGAGGATAATTGGTTTGGTTTGATCAAAACTGCACGCTCTTACAGAACTGAGCGTCCGACAGTACTCACAGCTCAGCATTAAAAGAGAAGATTGTCTTTGTCAGATCTGTCATGAAAACTGAAAAAGGAGAGACTGGACTGTACTGAGCAAAAATGAGGGGATGTCCTCTAAATCCAAAAGACTCTGTGCCTTATTTATCCTGGTGCTACACATTTAGTCTCTACTGTAAGTTCTCTACGATCTCTTTTGATGTCTTCTATTAAAGAGCAGGAAAGCTGCTAGCAAAGACATCCCACAGAAGTCCTATCCATTTCTTCCTGCCTCTTTAGAAAGGCCACGATGACCTGAGCACTGTTACATCATGCAGGCAATGAAAAATGAAATAATGCTACCTGCACCATTAATTGGAAAATGCATATCATTTTATTGCCACCTAGTAAAATGACTCTTGAGGTCTACAGCTGCAAACTCCAGGTTTGCAGATGGGAAAGGAGGCAGAAACCATGGCAATTAGCAGCCAATACGGCCTCAACTCACAGCCGCAGTGCTTCCAAGCACCGGGTCCTGCTTGGGCTCCAGCATCTCTTCCAGAAAATCACCCCACCTTGGTGGAAATCCTGGAAACACACAGCTTGCCACTGCCCTGTGCCAGTTGTTTCTAAAGTCAGCTGCACTCCCTGCAACCACTGCGCCTAGCAGCAAGTTTTTACTGATTATTCATCATGTCTCCCAGACTCTCTGCACCTGGATCCTTTGTGCTGATACTCAAACACTCCTGCCACTTAAGAAGATCTACATCTCGCTTGACAGACATTTGTAAAAGATGCCATGTTTTGATTTGCACAACAAAAACAAATTTGGTCTAGAATCCTGCCATCTGGTGACTCCAAATATTTCTTGCATATGGTTACAAGGGCTTGCATCTTTTACTTTGCTTTGCTGTATAACTTAACCACTTGCCACTTATCTGCCCTTCCACAGTCCTTTATTCTGTGTTTTACAAAGCTTTTTGAATAAAAAAGGGTCCTTTCTGCGGAACACAGCACTTTTGTCTCTGTTTTACGAGCAAAAATAAGATGACGCACAAGGGCAAGAGACTTGGCCAAAATCACTCAGCATGCCAGAAAAAAGGATGCGATGCAGCTCTCTGAATCTTCTACATCCACCTTGAAACAACACTACCACCATCCCACTAACAGGCCTGTTTTGTTTTTATAAGGTAAACTTCTACTCTGTTAAAATCAAGAGAGGGAGAAAAAATCAGCCAGTGTCTTCATGACGTTAGACAGAAGATGCATCATCATCTTGACAAACATAGTTTTGTGCCCCATTGCTCTGTGCAGTACAATAGAAACGGGCTTAGAAAAGAGCTGGCATGAACCCTGTCTCAGCCTCCCTCCACCTCTCGGGGCATTCACAGTGCCGTTTGGGATATCTCTTCGCCGCAGATACCAGGCCACCACCTGCCTCCCTCCTGCCAGTACTGCATGGGCTACAACAGCCCCAGCTTACAAACATGGTGCTTTGGGTGACTAATGAGATACCCAAGGAAAATTCCACCTCAAGCCCGCCCTGCTCCTTAGCACAGCCTCAGACATGCAGCCTGGCCATCTTTACGTGCCTCTCTTGCAAGGTGGGAAAGTAAAAGTTCCTCCCTGAAAGGACTCTGACATGACCTGTTTTTAAAAGAAAAATGAGATTTCCATGCAGCCACAACCTGATTTGCTGATAAAACAGCCAACACGACAGCCAACCTGCACGTATCGAAACAGGGGGCTCAGCTCTGCCCCCCAACCTGATGCTGTAGATGGAGCAGACACAGCCTGCGCAAGCACCCTGCCTGCACCGCTGCGGTAGGAGCGGGTCCCACACCCAGGTCTGCCAGGCAAGAGCCCTCGCTCCAAGCCACTCTCTGCTTTCTCTGGAGCGTGTCAGATGGAGAGAATCTGCCTGTTGTCCCAGCCCACCGGAAAACAGCAGACCTCCTGATTTCAACCC
Source organism: Aptenodytes forsteri (assembly GCF_000699145.1). Lineage (NCBI taxonomy): Eukaryota > Metazoa > Chordata > Aves > Sphenisciformes > Spheniscidae > Aptenodytes > Aptenodytes forsteri. The sequence goes on from NW_008796193.1 coordinate 5,862,471, forward strand.
TGGAAACAAGAGGAAAATCCAGCCCAGAGGCTGAGCCAGAATCATTGAGTGATGCAAACAAGATTTGATTAAGATTCAGATCATGTAATTCACGCAGCATGTGCTCTTCTGCAGCTAGAGCAAGGACCAGCTCTGCAGCTAGCAGTTCCTCCCACTGCCTTCAGGGCAACTAAGATAGTTACACCTCCTGAGGATATATGCCATGATTTTTTTATTTGCAAATTCCAGCATGTGCCACAATGACGTGAGCAGCAGGGCACAGGATGCTCTCTGCAGCAGAGATGTCAGACAGCCTCAGGCCTTTTCACAAACAGGCAAAACCACCATCCTAGAGAGCGACAGCCACTTCCACAACCCAAACCATTCCCTGCCTCTTCTGTCATCTGTCCAGTGGGTGGGAAGGAAGGAGGAGAGGAGAGAGTTACAGTTCGCCAGGGCACGTGAAATTGTATGCTCTTCTTTCCTTCTCCTCTCCCCCTTTTCGGAAGGGTCTTGGAGTGTGACTTGCCCCCAGAGGTGCAAACATATACGCTGAAGGTGTCCAGCTCGTTATTCTGCAAGGAAACTGTTGTTATTAGCAAAGAGGTGGTTAAACAACAAAACTATCTATTGGAAGCCTCTTTTCACAGTCAGCTCAATTTGTTAATATTTTCATTCCTAGCAAAGGGCTTGTGTGAACAGAGACTGCTGCTGACGGAGGAGGAGGGAAACTGCACTTTCTGCTGCTGTCACTAAGAGTCAAAAAACAAAAGTAGAGTAAAAATAACAGGCTGGCCTCAATGTACTATCCTTGAGATCCTTAGATGAAAAAAGAAGTATTATTGTTGTCATTATTATTACCTTCCTGTTATTTCCTTACACAGCTGAAGCACATGGCACCTGAATGCCACCAGCCCCCCTTAGTCAGTGCCCCAAACACTGAAGTCCCAACTGAGCTCTGCCCCAGGTCCTTCTCAGCCCTTCATTGCCTTCCAAATGCTCTGCTTGGATCCAGCCCCAGCACTGCAGGGAAGAACAGCACTCTGCGTCTCACAGCATGTGTCCATGAAAAGGCAAAGAGCTTGTGTGCTCAAACACACTTCCCCCGGCTGCCCAGGTTCAGACTGCCCATATGTTGAGACAAGGTTGGAGAATGGGTGGGAAGCCTGAGCTCCAATAGATGGATGCACGTTCAACCATCCTGAAGGATGGAAAGTCTGTGGCTCTGAGGTTTTGGTCCCAGTCCCATACTGGGTGTAGCTGTGAAAGCAAAACAATGTTCCCTAAAGTAAGCATGATTAGGCTTTCTCTATAAACGTTATTTATGGAGGGCAGGGCCGTGTGAGTGAAAAGCTGGGGAGAATTTCCATTCTGCCTGAACGACTCGTAAACCATAGATTAGGTGATGAAGTTTAGTGACTGGGAATCCTGCCCAGACTCAGTCTTAGCAAAGGAATTAGCAGACTGGTTTAATGGATCAATCTTTTAACTCCACCCCACGATGCAATGGCAGAGATGTGAAGTTTGGAGGCAGCTATGTAAGTCTCACAGAGATTTTCTACAGATTCATGTCCGACTTGCGCACCCCCACGTGAAAGCGAGCTACTTCCCCCTGCCCGCGGCAACCTGGCAGAATATCATAACACAGTAATCCAACATGTGAAAAATAATCGATCCTGCTTCCTAAATCTCTACCATTTTCTCACTCCAAGAAGTATATTTTTGCAATTATCACACTGCCGTGTTGAGCAGCTAAACAAGGATGTAAGTTCAGTTTTGTCTCAGTTCACTGCTTAATAGCTGTAGCAATTTTTATATATATATATATATATATATTACAGTATATATATATATTACAGTGTTCTCAAATGGTTTCTCCTGAGGGGGCAGGCAATAGCTGGTGCATACTCTTTGCTTTAGATGGATTTTTTTTCACTATTTGCAGAAAACAATGATACAGAACAGACAAAAAAATGAAATAGAGAAAATAGGGAAAAATAACAATCGTTCTGGAGGAGATGAAGGCAAGCCATTGATACAATATACTCTGCCATTTGATACCCAAAATGCTCACCTCTGAGTGTAGTCCAAGATCTCTCACCACAGCTCCGATGCCCCAGTGCACTGGGTGATTACCCAAAGCTCATCTAAGTCTGTGGGAATGGATCTGCCAACCCGACTGGCTTTGGTTCAGCCTTTAGTCATGCATGTAGATGACTGAAATTTTTAAAAAATATATTCACACAAAAGTAAGGGTGCGAAAGGCATGAGGGGGAGGAATGTTTCTTGCACTAACATTTCTAAAAAAACATTTCTCCTGCAGCTCCCACTAAAGCTGGGGCAGTGAGAGCTGGTTTAGGGAAACCTCTCCTCGAGGCAGCACTGAAGCGTGTTTGTTCATTTGTAACTGAGCACGTCCTTAAATACGGCCGTTAATTAGGGACAAAATGCTTAAAGCAGTTTGGATCCTACAGTTGCCTGTAGGGGTGTTGTATGGAGGGGGAGTGAAAACTTCGGACAAGTCCACGTGCAGCTACACTCCATCTTATGGTGACTTCTTTTCATGGGAAAACTTGGGAGAAAATGTGAACAGCAACTGAGATAAAGTGTCTTTGATCCTCTCTGAGAGCAACGGAGCATGCAGCGGCTATGGCTGCGACCTGCTGCAGCCAGCTCCCACAGACGTCTGTTGGGGAAGCCAACACTGGTATCACCTATGTCACTCTGGAGACTTGGAGAGAGATTTACCAATTTGTGGTAATAAATTTACTGCCACTGGGTGCCCATGCTTCTGACACCAACTCTGTGGTCACCATAGTGTAAAATACAGGATACAAGAAGGCAGACACCAAAAATGTCATTTAGGGACCACACTCTACCCACAGCAAAACCCCTAAAAAGTGATTTTAAGAGCCATGGAGGTGGCTATTAGGTGCTACCTGACCTCTTTGTTGAGCACCTCGCTCATGGTGCTCTACCCCTGGGCTCCAGGGAAGCTGGGGCCCCCGTGTCTCCGGATCCACAGGGGTTGCTGGAGCTGCCCTGGGCTCTCAGGGCACAGAGCATCTCACTGATCTACCCATCAAAAAAATCTGATTTTGAAAATTAGTCCTGTGGTGTTGTGTTTAATGCAGGAGTGATATCCAGCAACAGACTGCCTGAGAAAAGCTGTGGAGATGAAGGGAAATTATAGTCCTTCATTTACACAATTTCCTTGCATTTGATTAGCGCAGCAGTAGAAGAAAGCAAAGACGAATGCTCTTGCTCTCTCCCCCACGCACCCGCCCCGATCACCCCTGGCTTGTTACGAACTGCATCCTCGCAAGCGCTGCTTAAGCAAAACTGTGTTCCCATGGTTACGCCGAGGATTTTCTGCCAAGGGCTGCATGTGATGCAAGCGGTGATGGTGACTCGGCTGATATGTTAAACACGAAGCAGAGTCCCCTTCCAGACCCAAGGATGCACCAGCTGCGTGCTAGCAGCGTGCACCCCTGGGGAGTTAACCTCTCTGGTGCACTTGGGGCAGTGAATCGCTCAGTGGCCAGGCAGGGCTCATGTGTTTTGCATGACCATTTCCACAGTGCAGATAAGGGCATATCTTCTCCCATGCCACTGCAGGCTTCACCTGCAGGTTGCTCTTGCCACGGCACCAAGCACCCTCTGTTCACTCCTTCCAGGGTGGCTGCAGCCCTGATTTTAAATTGACACGCAGTGAGAGAACAGAGAAAATATTTCCCTCAAAAAAAACCCCCAAACCAAACACCCCAAAAAAAGCAGCCAGAGCTGATGTTGTGGGTTATGGTACATACCGAGCACCCCAATGGGCCTAGCAAATTCAATAATGTAAGAAATTCAGGCAGGGCAGGTATGTTGCTGAATGACAAAGAGATACCGTCTGTTAGGAATCACGAGCAGGAATCCAAGTCAAGACCTGAAAAGGATATTGCTGGTTCATATCACAGCTGCTGGAAGGAGGGAGGAATTTCAAGTCCCACGTGAAAGGTGGTTCCTCAGTACGGTGGGGCAGCACGCAACGCTGCCCACCAAGCAATGCCCAGTGAGGGAACAATGCAGCCCATGCGATTCCCTGCTCCTAAAGCCAGGATGTGTCCACATGGAATACATTCTGCATGTTGAACTACTTACGAAATTATTATTTCCCTATAAAAGAAGCGGGAATAACATGTTTATATAAAAATAATCTGGAGTTTTGCTTTTCCTGGGTGTCTTTGGTGAGAATAATAGGAATAATCAGAAATAGGGCTGGAAAGAAATTCAAGGAATTACTTAGTCTATCCTTCTTCCCAAAGCAGACCCAACCCTATGTATATACTTGTGTCAAATGTCCCTACATGTTTTTAAGGGCCTCCAGTGATGGATATGCATGATGGTCCACAGAAAATCTATTCCATTCTTTTTTTAAATTCAAGTTCATCTTTTTTGAAAGGCTTTTGTCTCACATTGGTCACCAAACTACAATGACACACAGAAGAAGTCCTCCTACTCCTGGAACTTTAAAACCTTCTCCAATGTCATCTGGTGGCAGGCAGTGTGGGAAACAGCTCGTATTCGCTGCATACTAAATCTTGTTTCTCAGCCTTCACTCTTCCTGACAGAAATGCTACTGAGAGCCTGCTTTGGGAATGATAATTAGTTTGTTGATTAATCATCAATGCTCAATGATACAGTGTCATTCCTTGTGCTTTTGGGTTTGGAGAGAGCTGTCCCCCTCAGCAGAAGGAAGCTCGGGGTGGTGCTACATCAACCCAGCACCTGGAGAAAGGCTCCAGACACAGGCAGGTCTGCAGGTATGCCGTGAGACCATCACCCACCCATGCTGGCTCTCACCAAAACCAGGGCAGGACGACCAGCCAGCTGCTCTGCACGGTGAGCCCACAGTCCTCACTTGGCTCTACCCTTCACACCAATAAAGCATTTTAACATTTCCAGGGCAATTTTGTTGGTTTCCACCCCTTTGCAAACACTGTTAATATAAGTTGTGAATTTATTTCATTTTCTCCAGGAGCTCCCACACCATCAAGATCAAATTTAAGGTGTTAATTAAATGGAATGTGTAACACTTAACAGCCCAACAGACAACAATTTGGGCTAATGGCAATGGCTGGAGGCGGGTTACAGCCGTGGGCAGGCAAGGCTCCGATTGCCCCCCGTTGGCCTCCCACTAACCAATATTCCTGGGTTTGGATATATTCTCCCACTCCCTGGATTTCAATAATTATTTGACTACATCTCACTGATGACAGCGCATATTCAATTTAAAGTCTTTACTTGTCAGCTTATACATGTTTATCTGCAAAAATAATTCTCCACCTTTATGGTTTTCAGCTCCTCAGCCTCCCAGATGTCTTTAAGTTCAAGTTTATTTTGCCATAGTCTTAATTCAACAGCTGCAGTGGAAGACACAGCAAATTCCAGGTTAACTAGTTGATGGGTTTTAGCCGAACATCGTAACACATTCATGGTTGACCATAAACCCATCTGAGGTGACAGTGAATGCACCAGGTCAGAGTCTCTGCACGACAACAACCTGTCTGCAGCAAAATCCAACTGGAAACAGCTATCAGAAAAATCCCAGAGCACCCCAAAAGTGCCCCTGCACTGCCCTGGTCTGTGTACCTTGTATGCCAATACAAAAAATTATTTTAAAATAATTTTTTGTTCAGGAATTCTTACATAATAGTGGATAACAAAGTTTTCCTGATAACTGGAGGGATTCTATTTTCTATAAGCTTGTATTAAAAGTTGAGCTGATTGATTGGACGGAATACGATCTCTTCTAGGTATGAACTGTCCAAAAGCAGCATCAGATTTTCCAAACTGACTTACCAGCAGTCTGAATATTTTTCATGACAGTTGAAGCTGTTCATAAGGAAATTGGTATCTGATATGGGAAATTAGGACCTTGTTCATTAATTTGGACAAGATATATAGATAGTAACGTCTTATTTTGGTCACTCTTCTTGAAAAAGTTTCCAGTGTGTGTATTTCTATTTAAAAGTTCAAAATGTCTTTCTACACACATTCTTTGCCACCAACCTCTAATTCCCTGCTTATGTGAAAATCTTTGCAAACAAACTGATCTGTTACAATCTCCTCAGAACAAAATACAAGATGGGTGCAAGCACCAGCGAAGCCAATCCAGGGTTTTATTTACTTATTTACAGATAACTTGTTGAGGGATTCTCTCTGCTTCAGTTAACAGCTGCTTTGCTTTTTCTGCGGCAAACTCATCAGTCCACCCCAGTGTCTGTCGTGGTGGAATGGAAAACCCAGCAGTGAAATGGGGGATAAAGTCAAGCGAATGCATTAAAGCAGCGCACACTGTTTGCTGCCTAAAGCTACACAGTCCGGCCTGTATTTCAAATCAACATTCAGTTTTAGTTCAGTTTGTAAGTATGAACAGCTATACTTGGTCTACTAAAATTAAATGATAAATGTTGAAATAATTTCCATCAGTGTCCAGACCCAACACCTTTTTATCTTTATAGTCCCTCACCACATCATCATATTCCTGCGATCACCAGCATCCCACATAGAACAGAACAGGTTAATTTTTCCAAGGCTGAATCATCACAGAATTCATCTATAATAGCCCATGCAGAATAAAAAGCTAGAGATGCATTTAAATACCCCCAAAGTAATTTGGTTAGTCAATGAACCACAGCATCTTCTCCCCACTCACTGGTTCACTTGGCATCTATCACTTTTATTTTGTATCAGATACCCATTGCCTGGAGTGATAACAGATACATGATCCAAAGAAAGGAGCATCCCATTGAATTGCTGGCACAGAGCATAACACTGTTGTTATGCAGCATTGTGGTGCAAGCCCAAATACCCATTTGCAAAGAAACGATGGCACCCACAACTCTGCTACATAATCTCAGCAAGTTATTAAAACTAGTAACGCTCTTGATTTGGCTTCATCCTGAGTGAGCTAACATGGGTTGGTCTTAGTTTTAAACACCTAATTCCACAGATATAGATGATGCTGACACCTTTTTTACTTTTCTTGCAGAACAACATTTTTAAAGTTGACATCAAGTTTTCAGAGTTTCACAGTACAGAAGCTGTGAGCACAGTCCTTACTCCTGAAAATGCATACTGTAAAGCTGACAGTTTAAGAAGAGGTGAAAATTGGATAAATACTAGGAAAAAGGGCACAAATGTAAGAGAACACCTTTTCACTTGCAGCTGTGGGCACCAAATGTACCCAGGGAACTCCGTTTCTTTTACAGCCATGGCCATAGCTCTTTCCTGTGGCTCCAAGCTGAATTACATTTCCTTCACGTCTCCTTCCAACCGCTGCCTCGCTCCTCTCTGCTCATCCTCACCCTGAGCCTGTTCTCTTGAGACAAGGTGTTTAGTGCATTGCACAGCAAGAACGTAGCACGGCATAATGGTTAAATATCTGCAAATATTTCTACCGTATTTTTCTTAGCAAAAACTTGTTGTCTGCCAAACACTCACTCACTCCAAGGTATGGCGACCCTATCCCACCACAGTGTCCCTTCTGGCACGTGCCATCCAGTGAGCCCCAGCAGAGGGGAATTAATTTTATTCCACCATACACTCCAGGAACACAGATGCTTGGACGAATTCAGAGCAATCCAGCACCAAAACTTTATTCAAATGGAATTACCTGTCTCTGAACAAAGGCTGAAGTCACAGAGTCTAACAGCTTGCTTAACTCCCTCCACCCAGAAAATCTTTAAATCCAGCATTACTGTGCCAAGCCTATCACCGAGGAGTTAAAGCCTGCTCACAGGTAGCTCTAGGCAGTTAAAGCTGCTGTGTGAAGTCATGGGCCCTGCACCTAATTATATATGTAGGATTTCTCCTTTGGTTAGGTGTTTCTGTAGCCTACTGGTCAGAGTGAGTCCTGCGAAAGGATTCAGACGATGCTTCTGGGATAAAGCACAGAGAGACCTGGATCCCCAGACAAACCACCTCGGGAAGGGCAGGGCAAGAGGCTGCAACAGCAAAGTTGCTTTTTGGGGCTATTGCACTTGCAACACAGTGGGGAGGGCCACGAAGGTGAAATCAGTTCTTGTGGTGGAGGTCCTGCAGGGTGCGTGGAAGATGACTGAATGGCCCTTGCTACTCTTTCAGGACCTCTAGCACTTTCAGGTGAAAGGGAAAAAACCAGCAAGATCACAGCTTATTTCTCCAACCCAAGGAGAATATAAGAAAACCAGAGATGACTTAGCAAAAAATGCTCATACAAATTGCCAGTGGGGGCTGCCCTGGGATCCTGCAGCAACCTGGCATCTCAGCAGGCACACCAAGTGCTAATCTTGTGCTGCAAACCTCCAAGCACCAAAACCAGCCAGTGCTCCAGCACTATATACATATATATCTATATCTCTCAAAGCTGAGGTTCAGGGTTTTGGCTTTCATTCAGACACGTCCAAACTCTTTTGGTTTGCTGATTCCTGGCTTACCAAACAGGTAAAGTTTAAAGGTTAAGTGAAACAGCAACAAAATCAAAGCCAAGGAGGATTCTCATTGATTTTTGAACAGGGTGAGGGAGCTCTGGTTTGCATGGGCTCTCCGGAAAGGGAATAATTGTAAATAAACAGCCTCCACACCTTCCTCTCACACATGCAGGCAAACACACTCTAAGCTGCTATCTCATTTTATTCAGCTCCGACAGCTCCCAGTATTAAAGATAATTAACCCTTTTTATTATTATTTTCAATGTATGGCACGCTTACATTTTGCTCTTATATTGTTATACCCTGAGGCTTCTCACTCAGACCAATTAACCACCTAGGATGGGGAGGGAAGCAGGAAAGAAGAGCTATCATTACAGAATTATACTTGGCCAGCCCATCGCACGGGGACACATGAGCTAAACTGGGGGACCAACGCTTCCCCTTCAATGCATGCAGAACCAGCACCAACACTGGATCCTTCTGCAGACAGCAGCCGCTTGCGAGCAGCTGACCAACCTTCTGTGGACTCAGGCACCATCATATTTATCCCTGTTGAGCACTGAATACTTCTGTTAATGCAACATTCATTTGAACCCTAAAATTTGGACCCGCTCCTGACGATCAACATCGCCTATTTAGGTTACTTTAGCCCAAAATAAGCCCTATGGCAATGACCAGTTCTGGGGAATAAAGAAAGCATATCTGGTTTCCACCTAAGCTCAGCAGAACCTGTATCTCTGCATTTGATCTCTTTCTTCATCACTAGCATTGTTTGGAGAGCTGGGAACACACAGTCAGTGCAGATTTAGAAAATATCAGGGGGGTTTAAAGATATAAAAGCCTGACATAGGCTCAGAGATTTTCCATACAGAACTACTATTCAGGCTCCCAAAAGAAGATACGTATGTATGTACGTATATACATATATGCATGTACCTATATATATGTATATATACACATACATACATGCATACCATGGGCAGGGTACCTGGACACTACTGCACAGCAAAAATAAGTTATTCCAGCAGCCCTGGGGAAGGCTCCAGAAGGGTCCAGTTTGCAGAACTGGCAGCCGCGTTTGGGCTCATGGCAGCTCCTCTGGCTGTGGCAGTGGGCATGAGAGGGGGCTGCATCAAGCTCCCACAGCCCTCTCCCCTGCCCTGCAAGAGAGAAGAGAACAGTTGCAAACTTCAGGAAAACTCTCCTGAGGACCTGGCAACTCCCTGGCCATTCAAGCCAGTGCTCCTGTGCAGGACTTGACCCAGAAACAGCATCACCAGCTGACAACCTGTGAATTTCCCTGCACCACACAACTGTCCTCTTGCAGCAGAGAATTTCAGTTTATTTCTCATGTGGGTGTTTTTTCCACTTCTGCAGCTGCATCAAGGATGCTGACTTGGCTGCAGTGCTGCCGTGTGTGCATGAGCATGGCCGGGAGCCGAGACGGGGCTGGGGACCAGAAAGTGCTGAGCCAGAGTTTCATCCCCTCACCGCCGTGTGCCGCTGGGGCCAGCCTCTCCACAGGGCAGGGGAAACGCTCGGCTGCTGTTATGAAACAGAGTCCAAAAATGGGTTTGTTCCACAGTGAAATTATGACAGCCTTGACCTGCTTTGCAGGCATCCCAGCTCTCTGCCAGGCTGGTGAATCAAGTGATGCTGAACTGCCAAATCCACCAAACATCAAAGGAAATGAAGCTGTTCCCATGGGACTCGTTTTGCTCAGAGCTTCCCTTTGAAAAGACAGGCAGCGAGGTGTAGCAGGATCCCCGGCAGCTCCTCGGCGGGGCTGGCCACCTCAGCCAAACAGGACTTTATCTTCTCTGTGGTACAAATCAACATGTCTCAAAATGATTGTGAAAAATCCCTTGCAAACATAATAGGAATGAATAAAAGGAGAGGTAAAAATAGCTAAGCAAAGCAAAAAGGTAGTAAAAGAATTAGGGCCATTTGCAAATGGTTTGCATTTCCAAAGACATTCCTTACTGGTTGCTAGCTGTCTGAGCCCTGAAACTTGGCATAAATACATAAGACACTGAATTTGATACAGACATTTGGTTCCCCATATTAATCATGTAGAGTAGAAATGGAATACATCACTTATGTGTTTGCCTCACCAGCTAAGGCTTTATCCCCATTAGACTTAATGGAAACCTTCCCTTGACTTTCCTTGTGGCCAAGATTTCAGCTCCAGAGCACACCTCCAAGGAGACACCACTGGAGGAAAACCCCCATGCACCTGCAGCCCACCACTCAACAGAGAAATTCAGACAGTGCAGGCTTATCTCTCGCATAGTCAGGACTAAAGTGGGCTGCTTTTTTATCCTTTACAGAGGACAGAAACCCCAAAAGACCAAAGGAAAAGAACATCAGAATCAATGAGCTGCTTGTGCCAGAGGGGAGAGCAAGTGGGTGGAGGGAGAGCTGGGGAGCTAGAGAGCTGAGGGATGGCTGGTGCACCCTGGGTAGTCAGGACACCCCTCTCCAGGGTAGCGTTTGCTGGACCGGATTATGTCAAGTGAAGCAAAATGGTCCCTTGTGACCTTAAAAGACATTAAAAGGTCAATGCACATCTTTGTGGTACAGCGAGAAAGCTTAGAAGTACCACCAGCCTTGCCCAGGATGCGAAAGCCAGAAGGGGAAGAAGAGGTGATTCATTGCAGTATCTCTCCTTTCTCCTTCAAACACCAAACACCCACACAATTACTCTAAAACCATAACACATCAGGGGGGTTAGTATTATAATACATGCCTTATGCCAGTATTGTTCTAGAAATGTCTTTTTTCTTTCTTTCAGCTACTCCCACAGGGCAGTAAGCACAATACATGTGCATGCATTTGGTGTGCCACAGACATCACAAAATGAGTCAGGTCCTCAGCTGGTATTATTCAGCTTGGCTGTCCTGATGGTTTTAATTTTTTTTTTTTTCATTTCTGTGCCTCCTTCCAAACATTCTCCCCTCTCACATTCTGTATGCAACAATAGCACCATAATACATAATTGTATCATAAGTATCTATGCAGTCCCTCGCAAAAGAAAAATAGATGTGTAGACATTGCTGACAAAGCGGCTGTGGCTGTGTGGCGTTTTGCTTAACAATTCCTGACATCAGATTCCAAATCCTACCTTCACTTTCCTATATAAAAAGAGCTTCTCCTTCAATTCTGGTTATCTAATATACTAATCCTGAAAATATGCTTTTGAATATCTTTATGCTGGGAGTGGATTCTCAGGTTATTCATGGCTGATGCATGAATGCAAGTCCCTTCCTCTGCACTCACAAGTCTCCACATCACATCATTCCCCCTGCACCACTGATCATTTTGTCCCATTAGTGTTCCTAGAGTTCACTTGCCTGCTGGACAGAAACGCTCCTCTGATTTCCAGAAATGTAAAGCTTTTGCTAGAACATTATTAATTCCACATATAAAAGAGGGTATTTTGCTTAAAGTTTTTGTCATTGTTCTAGGGAGAAAAAGCAGTTACATTTTGTCCTCTGCTTATTTAAAAGGTCCACTGATGATCTAAATGGTGGAGTTGGTTTCATGTTGCATTTCCATACCTGGTGGTAGACATTACCTCCTTTTTCTGACTCAGAAAACTCACAGCTATGCTGCTGCAAAGCCCTCATGTGATTTCCAAGTCTGTGTCAATCATACTGAACAAAACCATTTGATTCTTGCAAAATGTTATGTTTTGTTCCATTACAATGCATCCCAAGACAAGAATTATCATACCAAGTCAGACCAAATGTCATTCTAGCTCAAATCCAGTGTCTTAACTGCAGCCCAGGAGAGAACAAAAGTACAAGGAAAGCTTGTTTGCCTCAACAGATCGTCCTCCCTTCCAAACATCTGCAGCGCAAGGACTTTCTAGAGGTTATATGTGAAGTGTTAGCATCAAAAACACCCTGCACAAGGAGTGCCACATTTCAACTGCATGGAAAGCATCTATTTCATTTGATGCTCTCCAGTTCCTGCATTAGGGGAAACAGTAAATGATTATTTGCTGCTCACCTTCTTTATACTGCTCCACAGCTTCCCTGCTACCACAGTCTGCAAAGGAGTGCCAGAAGAGCACTGATAAGAGACAGTCTTATGACAAAGTTGCCATATAGCTTTATGACAAAGTCTTATGACAGAGTGTCTCATGACAAAGTTGTGGTAACAACTTTCAGTGTGGCCATTTGTCACCCTCTAGAGGTGGCTGAGCAACAAAAGGATTGATGCAGCCCAGCCGTTGGACTGCTTCCTCCACCTCTCCCTGCTGACAGCCAAGGATGCCAAGTTCGGTCTCCTAGTCCTGCCACCTATGTCATTGCAGGGCATCATACACAAGGATCTGCCTTCCAGACTCCACACAACAAATACCTGAGAGACCTGAAACATGCTATTCTTGAAAATCCCGTGAAACAAATCTGCTCTTATAACTACTCATTTATTTAAAGGGTTATCCATAAACAAATACCATAGTGCGTACCCACCTTTTACCCCCACAACAACTGACCTCCCATGGTAATCGTAAAATTATTTGGTTGTTGCCTGTTAATCTGGAATGACAGATTCAATCTCTGTAAACAAATACTGGATATGGGGGAAAAAAAGCCAAGTTATGAACTTCTTGCTATGTATCAATCTACTAGCAGTATGACAAACAGGAAGAGAGCTGAAAAGCTATCTATGTGTCTCATTTTACATATAACTCTATAAAAATAGACCAAACTCTGCAGGAGAAGAAGGAAACAAAATACTCTATTATCCATTTCTTACTTGTACTGTGGTGGTTCCTGAAAGCATACTCTACTGTGCTAGGTCCTCTGTGAACACAGAAGGAAAAGATGTGTGCTAGCACACATCACCGAGCTAAAGACTGTGATACCGCTTGCTGTGGATGAGCATAGCCCTCCTGCCTACCATGCGGCCACCTCCATTTGTACCAGCCAAATATCTTTCTCCCGTTTCTTGCACTTAATATAAAGGAAGAACCTAGACAAAACCAAAGATGCTCCCGTTCTTTGGCATCTCTTAGTCCTAACACAACAAACCCCTCTGCCTCTGAGGAAACCACCAGGTGAAGTGGACAGACTCAGCAGAGCCCCTGGCTTCTGCCCCCAGAGGCCAACCCTTCTGGTGCCGACATGTGAAGTGGTGTTGGTCCATGGCCTGGATCTGCAAAGGCTACACCACCAGTATCCAACTTACCAAGGAGCAAAACTTCCACAAAAGCTTTTTCTCTGTTGGTACCTGTATTACGGAGTGAAGTGCTTTCCGTTATAATGATTACAACCCCTGTAAGAAGTGCCACCATGAGCTGGGACATGTTTCTTCCTTGTCTGTGACCATACATAGCCATGTGGGGGAAAGAAGCTGGTGGCTGGGTGACAGCAGAATCATTCTCTTTGCACCACTTGGCTTTGTCTCACGGAAACCCCTTGTGTATGGGAGGAGTACTGAAAAGCATCTTAGCAGAGAGGCATGAGGAAGTAGTGCAGGTGTTACCAGAGCAGTTTGCATAAGGTGACCATTGCATTACGCAAGCTGAGCTGAAATACTGGTCAGAGGCCAACCTGTCTGTCTCCTTGTCATTCCTGATATTTCATTGCAAGTTTTACTCCGCTAGAGAAGACAGCCATGCAAACAGTTAGGACAGCCTTTGGAGTTGAGCAGAATTGCGTAACTCCAGTTATCTCACACATATCTGTACCTGTTTACGTAAGAGGGGAGTCTGGTCCTATGGTTTCAAAAAAGCAATCACCATCTGCTTCTGAAAAGATTATTGCTTTATTCTCATCATTCTGAGGGGTCAGGTGAAAAAAAAAAATCAGAAACCAGGTTAATGTGTTCTCTGCAAAACTTGCAATTCCTGCAACAGAAAAAATGTAACACATAGCTCCAGATCTCATTTTCCCTGGGTCACCTAGTGATAGTACCTTCCTTAAATTCATTAGCACTACAGTCATTTTCACCAGTGAAGAACCTGGATCATTACTCCCATTTAAAGTATCAGTAAAGGAAAAATACATTTCCAGTAAAGCCTGCACCTCTATTTCCCTCTATTTACCCCATCAAAAGACATAGGAAAAAAAAAAAAACCTCTTAAACTGTCACATCTGAGATGTGAAGACAAATATTTAGAAGGCACCACGTATTTTTTCTAATATACAAATTAGTAAGAGGACAGTTCCTGAATGCTGGCTGTTTTCCAGGGCACTTCCACCTGGCCCATTTCACATCCTCATCCCTTCCGAAGTGACAGGATCTGCCTGTTCCCTCTGAAGGGATGTTTTGAAGTGTTGAAGTGTGTGTTGGCTCTTCAGCTCTACAGGAATAAGTTTAATACTTCAGTTGCATATACTCCTTCCCCATTGTTATTTGGGACTTGCTTCTGAAGCCCAGAAACATGACTTCAGCCAAACTCCTCTGGAAGGACTCACCTCATCCAGTCTGCCTGTCTGTGCTGAAGCCCATTTTGGCATCCACAGACCTTTCAGAGAAAGCTCTTACAATAGCTGCATCTCTGCTGTGAACAGCGGACTGGGCTGTGCTAGGGAGTTAAATACTTCCATTATTATGCTGCCTAATGCCTCCTTTAGACCAAGCGTGTCAAACATTTTTGACATTGTGTATTTCTCTCATACTGACAATGCTTTGGATCTCCTAAATCTTGTCAAACCGTTGAGTTTGGCTTCAGCAGTGAACTGTGCACATAGGTACTTCCCCATCCAGACAGCTCTGCTCTCACCAAGGCTAACTCTCAACCTTCAATGCAGCTTTTCTCTGTTCAGCTTTTTGTAATAGAGGTAACATGTTTGCATGTATTTTATACTCGGAATAATCAAAATGCCACAATAAGAATTCTAATTAGTAACATGAAAAAGTCGGAAAGAGAAGATACAGTAAAAATGGCACCTATCACAGACAGTTGTAGGACATGCACTCTCTAATGAACTACCGTCCAAGATTTGTTTGAGATGATTAATAAGACATAATGACAGATGATGAATATCTTAAGAGCAACTCCATTCCTCCTACTTACTCTGTGAGTCTAACAGAGCTGACCTTTTCATAATGCCTAGTAATTTTCATATTACATCCTGAAAACACAGCTAAAATGAGCATGCTGAATTGCAATACGGGACCACAAGGGACACACCAAGCAGAGGAAAGGTGCTAGCAAAACGTGACAAATTACTTATCTGCAACTTCACAGACCGAGGTTGAAGTCCAATTTGAGATTCTGAGTGATATATGTTTGATGGATTCAGCTTAGCTACATCAGACAGACTGGCCTATAATCCACTTTATAACTGTCACACATTAGTTGATAATGCTTAGGAGAGGATTGGCAGGACAGAATGACACGATAACAGAATTACCTCCATCGCTTACCTTATACATACCATTTATTGAACCCAGACCAGAACTAGTGAGTCAGCGTTCAGGACCTCATCACAACACAGTCTGTTCAGAAACCACATCTCTCAAACAAATGTTGCACAAATAACTTTTCTTTTTTTTTCCTGGCCTGCCCGGCATTTAGAAAAAGTTGAAAATAAAAATTGTTTGGGGATGAAAAAATATATGATTCACTTTGAGCTTCCTGAAAAAAGAAGGAGGGAGGGCATACATTTCAAAACCCAAAATGTTCACTTCAAATAAAAAGTTCAAAACCTCTTGTTTGATCAATATTGAAATGAAACATTTCAGTCATTCTGTCTTTTTTTGTGACAGGTTGCTTGGTGCTTTTCTTTCTTACTGAAATATTAGCTGAGGCTTATATTAATTTGCAAAATATATCAGTTCAGGCAATTTTTCATTTTTCATCCAAAATGATCTTAGAATTACAACTGTATTTCATGTTCTTTTACTCCATGGACATCCCACTTTTCCAGGAAGCACAGAGAATTATCAATGTTGAATATGGACTGGCAATGATAGGCCAAAGATACATATATCTCTCTATCAACTTCTGTAGCCCCCAGGTTTATGAGAAGGAAGTCGTAGCTTCTTTTCTTGCACCCATGGAGGGTAACTCTTTGTATGGGTAACTTAAGTTTACAGATAGCAGTGCCCATTTCCAAACAGGACAACTCGTCTTACTTGAAAAGACACATAGCTGTAACTAAGTGATACTGTGGTCAAGAGCAATCAATTGATCCGGTCTGTTTCCTTCAGCTTTGGGTCACTGGATCTCTTCCTTCTCATTTCTTCGCTTAAAGTATTTGTGAGCACCATCTCCTTCACCCCGACTGCCTTCACTCTCCTTAGGCCCACAGCTGGGTTAAATGGGCAGACTGTCTCTGCAGAGGTTACCCTTCACTCGCTGCTTGGCAGGAATAGGACACAAGAAGAAGGACTGTTGGCAAAATGCACAGCACTGCGGGGCAGGGGTCTACAAGGAGCAAAAAGAGTTTTCTGGAACTAATGTGATGTTCCTTAACCACAGTGTTAATCACAGCCACACGGCTCATTTCTTCCCCATTGCTCTCCTGGACTGTGCCTATTTAGACTGAGAGTTTGTCAAGGGATGGACTTTGTTCTGGGTTTGGTAGATGTAAATGCAGAGTGGTCTTAATAAAACAGTGCCACAGCAGTCCACCTCACGTCCTTTGTGTACATCTGTGAAGTGCCAAGAACGCTTTTTGGTGTCATACAAAAATAATAAAGATAGATGTAGTTAATAAATAGGTAAGTACATTTTCAGCCCTCTGAGCTCCTCATTTTCTTTCAGCATAAGCCCATTTTTTACAGCTGACTGCTGTGATCTTCCAAGGGATGTGCTGATGTGGCTTGAACCAAGTTAATTTGCTTCCTTTTTCTTTTTTTTCAGGATTGCAGATGTCATCAAAAATAAACAGTACAAAGAGGGGGGAGAAAGAATAGGCAAAGCAGAAACTGATTCAGAAACTAATTAAAATAAAGCATAGTCCTCAAAACCTCTTTAAATTATTCAGATGTCACAATCCAAGGAAAAGCTGTTCTTTTCTAAGCGTTCTGCTTTTTTTCCTTCCTCCTCCCTGCCAAAATAACTAGTCTAATTAAATGTTGAAGATATCTCCAAGTGAATTCAGGTCATCACAGACAGTGGTTTTGGAGGCATCCAAGGATCTCCAAGGTATGGTAGTTTTGAAGAGCTAAATGCATGTTCTTTGATAAAAGTGGTGAAATTCAGGACTCAGGAACTAAGGGGTGGGGGACCTGGTACAGCTGCCAGTAGTCCCTGTCCTTGGACAAGGTTATAACTGGGCACTGTACAATGAAGGGAGCAGCTTCAGCGCATTTGGAGACTTGAGGATGAGTTATGGCTCAAGGATTCACAGTCCCTTTCTCTCCACTTGTTGTGGGCACAGAGAGGCAACGAATGGCTTCTGCTGCTGCACCACTCCAGCCCTTCTTTGCCTATTTGTTTACAACAAAGAGCATCAGATAAACTGCAACCACCATTGCCATCATCTTACAATGAAGGTACCAAGCAGAAGGATGCTTGCTCCACTTCAAACCATGATATTCAAACCATTCTGTTGCATCATTTGCAAGAAATAACACAAATTCCAAATACAAACTACCAAGAACTATTTCAGATAGATAAAATAATAGTAGATTAGTGAGCTCTTTAGAGTGAATTTTTAATCCAATGGGCGTTTCCATCAATAAGGCAATTTTCCAAAGCTGCCTCTTCATTTCACATCTCCCCAGCAGGAAATATAGCAACCCTGAGTGCAGCAGGACAGGTCAGCATTTACTCACCACAGCAGGACTCCTCCTCCTGCCAGACCATGGGGATAGCTGAGCTTTTTCCACCCCAAAGCGGGAACAAGGTCTCCAGTTTTGGGTGGTGAGAATAGAAGAATTCCTCTAGCATGACCTTTTCTCCCCATGTTAATATTTCAGAGAAACACCCAAGGAAATAGTTATTTCAGGCTGGTTGCGGGGACATTTGTGCTGGCTGAGCATGCTAGGAATGCATTAAAAAACTGCAGCAGACGATAATTCTCGCTTAACCTACTTAATATCCCCAGCAATTATCACTGCTGCTGGTGCACACATTCCCTAACCTATAGAAAATACCCAAGCTCAGTTACTTTGCTGCTGCATCTCAGTTCCTGCAGTGCCAAGACGTAACCTCCACCATGGGGCTTCCCCCACCCTAGGAACCACTTCTTACATCCGTAAGTGTTTTTCTTTATCTGTTCTCTGTGTTACCAATGTGCAGCCTTGCGTAAATCCTCCACCCATCTTTACCTTCAAATCCAGCCCCTGCCCACAGGCCTTCAGCTTTGCTCACTCGAGAGCAATTCTCAGAGCAATTGTCTCTCCTGCAGCTGTTAATCTGTCATTAGCATGCCATAAGTCAACCAGATATACTGTACCATTACAAAACCTCAACAGAGTGGAAAAAATCATTTGCTTTACTGTCAACATAAAAACTTTTTCTCTTCATTGACAGTTTTATTTAGAAAAATTTTGGCTATATTTTAATTTGTCTCTAACAGTAGATCTCAGAAAGCAGTATCTGTACGTTAAAGTTTAGTTCAATAGCAGCTGCTAATTTTCTTTTTCCAATTTTTGGTTTTGTTTAGCAGATATTTTTAAAGAAAGGATGTTTCTGGGTTTGTTGTTGCAAAAAAGCACATATTTCCGATAACACTGCAAACGGGCAAATTATCAACAGCTGCTAAAACCAGCTTCCTCCATGTTACCATCAGCACTGAAATGAAAAGGGACATCTTTAAATCTTTATCTGGTAGGACACCTACAATTTACTTCCCAGAGAGCACGTTACACATTTTAGTGCAATAGCATCCTGCCTTTGCTCTGTGAATATTTATCTCCTACCACAATAACAAAACCAATGTCTTGGTGGAGTCAAAATGCAGGGGCTCGTGAAATAGTGTTGTATCTCTAATTGTATCTCTAATTTCAGTGAGCAGGCTTGGTGCTGAGAAAGGAGGTAGCGCTAATGGTCTGAGGCCCTGTTTTCTGCAAAATAAGTGAAAGAAATGAAGGCATCATTGCTCTATCCATACTTTTGAGCTCATTCTGTCTTTTACCGTGGCAGCGTTAGCCAGGTTTTCCTGGTTCAAGCCCACAATGAATTCATGCATGGGGAGAGCACATAAAACAGCAGATGAGGTTCTCTACTTGGCAAAAACCCACCTGCCTTCTATAAAATATTTCCCTTGGAAATGACAATGCTTCTACAGAGCTCATAACCTTCCAGCTCTGTGATGTTGTGAATCAAAGTTCATAAAAATCTGTAGGCCACATCCTTGCTGGTAGAAAATGGCTTGCAACAGGCTGGTACTTTGGTTCTCCCTCCTGCTAGCCACACCAAACAGCAATAAACACAGTGCCAATACCCTGGGAAAGCTGGCACGGAGACGGGGACATGGAGACATTTAGCAGTTTTGCGGGTAGTTCCCACCACACCAAGACCCATGTAAGACCCTAAAGTGTGTAAAACCAAACCCACTACACTCTTCCTTTAAAAGTTAAGCATGGCACAGGATTCTTGGTAACATTTGACAAAAAAAACACCAGAGGCAGACGATCAAATAAATAACATTTGTAATAGATCTTCCAGAGGTATCGTGCTGGCTTTGACTAGACACGGACAGTAAGAATGACAGTTGGTTTGAACTTCTGCAGAATCTGTTTTTGTTTGTTTTAGTTTAAATTGTAACAATATGAAACTGATCTTCCAAAACACTTTCTTTTTTCTTTCTAAAAGATAAAACCCCAGAGCAAGAATATTTGTGCTGAAAAAAAAGTCTCTAAGATGAATAGCATTGTACGTACGAGGATAGAATTGCCTGAAATAGCTTTGTTTTGAAACAATGCATTGTCTCACAGGAATTTTAGACATTCTTTAGGAAGGCAGCACTTGGCATTATATTTCATGCCTTTCAAAGTATCTATTTTCTTAGGAAATGAAGGAAGAGGATGGGAGAGAGATGTTTTTCACTGAACTGACTTTGCAGTTGTAAGGATATCAAGCAGGAAGAGGCATAAGAATGGACAGAAGAGAAAAGATTATATCCTATTCACCCCAAATGGCAACAGGAAAAATAAAGGAACGCTCTCTCCAGATCACGTGCATGAAGAGACGCTGTCTTTGAAGAAAGTCTTCTCTTTATTGCTAAAAACCTGTTTCAGCTTGACTGAAGAATGTTGGAGAATTGCATAGGTGAATATAGGAGACCACAGCTGATAACTATCACATCAGGATAGATCATTCCATCAGCTCAAATATAGTCTCTGTGTTTTCCTAGCAGTTTATTTTCTGTTTCATACATACACATTAAGCCTTTTTTTGTTAGAGCAAATATAATGCGGTAATGTTTGGATATGAGCCCTATTTACAATGTCTCCAAAATCTGAAGGGTCTGATCTGGTTCATATCCGTCTGTCTTTAAGGTCCAAGGCACAAACTCCAATCCCTTTCCCACAGTCCTGTTGGTACAGTATTCTGGTCTGGATTAATCTTGGAAATCCCCCAGGACTCAGATTTCAGGTCTGGAGCATCATGTCACTTTAGTGTCCTGGTGGTTCCATTAATTATGGGAAAGCACCACAGAGGAAAGAAAGAAAAAAACTAGCAGGTACACAGAAACTTTCTCTTTCCAAGCTCCAAGTCACACAACTTCACCCCCCCACACATAGAGTATTACTTCACTTTGTGGTTTATGCCTGTTTGCTACCATATCTTGCCAGCGGGCTGGCTCACACTTCAGCTTCCCGGCTTCATTTTCAGTTGGTAGTTAAATCCATCATTCAAATAATTTTTCATTTGCATATTTCTTCTGAAGAAAGGTCTGTGGTGGGCACATTATTACTCACTCCCTATTTCCAGTATAAATTTTAAGTCACTTCTTTGTCCCTTGTGCAGCCCACACACTGACGCAGCATCTTCTCACACTTCTCTCCCACACAGGCAGCTCATGAAATTACACTCCTAAACCATACGGGGGATGATGGATGGCTGGTATTTATATATTCTGTGCAGGACTGGCTTACTCAGAGGCTAGTAATGGGTAAGAGAAGTTTTAGCTGGCCCAAACGCCCTGCAAGATGCTCTGGCTGCCTACATATAGATCCTTAATTGCTTAAAGAGTTGACTTCACAAAAAATATTTCTGTGATTGACAGGTCTACAGGCAGCCTCGGGCAAGAGGTCAAGGAGCAGAGGCAGCTGATTGCCAGCTGAAGCTGAACACTGCCAATTCATCAATCGGTGACAGAGCTACCCCAGAGGAGTATTGACTGGGGAGGGTTGTGTGCAAAGTGCTCGGTAGAAGGTTGCTAGAGGATGCAGCTGCTGGGGGAACTGCTGAAAAGGTGGAGGAGAGGTTTGACTGAGGAATGGGAAAGGTGGAGCTGAATATGGTATTTGTGCCCTTGTCAGATAATACTACCATGCAAGAGTGAAAAACCAGCTGTAAAAATCTGTTTTTCTACTTTACCCCTCACATCAGTAATTAATTGCAGGAAGTCACCCCACTGCAGACACACTGGTAAAATACACTCGCAACCTGTCTCACTTTCATGTCGGTGCTTTTTTTCCCTTGCCGAGGTGTTGAACATGAGGCCAATAAATTTGCCTTAGAAAAAAAATTAGCTTGGAGGAGCTGCTTCATCATCTTCCTTCTGCTTTTCTATAACAGTCAGTGTGGCAATATCCGTTTAAGTTTAGAAAGCATATTGTTACAGGATGTGTGGGAACCACAAATACCATCTGAGGCCAAGTTACAGTAAATCCTATTCTTAGTGCCATTAATGGAAGTGCTTCCTTCTCGTCACAAAAACAAACGAAAGAAGGTCCATTAATTTTTCACTTGTGGAGCAGTAAGAAGGCACTTTAAAAAAGGGGGAGGAAGGACTCCAGTCGGGTACATGAGTGACTTCAGACCTTAGCACACTGCTGAGCCCGGAACGTTGGAAACCAGTTCTGTCTGTGAATGGTCAATACCCAAGTTCTGCTTGTTGCTTTAAGAATATCTTAAATATAAGCTCAATTTGAATCTGTAATTATGTCTGTGTTAGCATGATATTAGTTATTAAGGCCAAACACTGCAATAAACAGCTAATCATTACTTCTGCTGTTCGTGGCCAGTATCTGCATTACGGTAGAATAAATCAAAAGAAATGCATTTTCTACTACTTTGAATGTAAGACATGAAACAGTAAATATTTCACTTGGTCTTAGCGTTTACACTCCCTGGACTTGGTATTCCCCTGATTTATACCAAAGTGAAGTAGGAGCAAATCCACCAAAGTCAATGGAGTTAAGCTAGGGTAAATCAAGCCCTCTATTACCAAAAATCAATTTGCCATTTGTTTTAATAACATTAATTTAAATGAACTCACTTGATATACTCATACCTCTGATACGTGTACATAATTTATGCCAGGGGTAATCCTGAGCAAACCTGGGTGCTTATGGCTTCTCAGCCCACTCAAATTTGAATGACTAGTTTAAATAAAAGTCTTCATAGGATTTATTTTTTGATCTTATATACTGAAGCCAAGTGCAGAGCATCCAGTTAACTTAAAAACATGCAGCAGACTTCAGCCAGTCAAGCATGTTGTTATTGCCCATCTCCTTCATTTTGGGGTCCATTTACATTTCCATTTTTAGCTGCACACCTATTTGTATCATGGCTGTGAAGGCTGGGAGAACTGTCAATTAGAAGTGTGGGGCGCAGACCCCACTTCTGAGCCTGCCTCCCTGCCAGCTTTGGGGGTTAAACTCCTCCTGCTCCCTTGGTCTGCCTTGCCAGGGTTCTTGCCTTGAGAAGTCACCACAGCATCAGTTAACCAGTTCCTATTTCAGATGAAAGGGGGAAAAAGCTAGATCTCATTTTCTAAAGTTTTATCCTGTGAAGACCCACATCCACTAACAGTGTCTGAGCACAAACATACACCTTGCTAATGCCACTGTAACAACACACACGAAAGCATTCCAGGAAAAGACAGGGCTAAACCACATCCACCTAGAGATAACAAGTGGGAAGAAACTTCCAGAGAAAAATGTAATGTTCCAAGGAGAAGTTGCTTTTTTTTTAAAACTGAGTTGCAAGTGGGAAAAAAACACTGATCAGCTTCAGGGTTATAAATCCTTTGTTCAGGGCTGGAGTGGAAGCAAACTGAAAGCTAAATATGGTTACAAAACAATTGCTCTAGGTTTGCTGGCCATGGAGGCAGAGAGAGAGAGGCAATGGGAAAGGTCATTTTTGCCTCAAGGACCTGGCCGGAGGTGGGATGTGGGGGTCAGCTGACATGAAGCCAAAAAACCTGTCACCCTGATTTTTACCTCCCTGGAAATTTGGAAATTTAGTCCCCAGGCTCATCTCTGAGACATGCTCCCTTGAGCATCAGGCCTGAAGGAAGGACTGTTTTGTAAATATTCCTTATCCACTGGCCCCAGGCAATTCTGTTTGTCCAGCTGTGCTTGGCCCTATAGCTCCTATGAGGGCATCAGCCACAGGATGTCTCATTCAGTGATGCATGTGTATAGGATCTAATGCAACCTCATCTGGAAAAGTGACAAAATCTTACACCTAAAGCCTGCAGGAAAACTATGTCACTCAATTGAGTTTCTTCAAAAAAGGTCGCCCAGTGCTGCGTACAGGTCTCTGACATGAGACATTGTCTTTAATAAATAGGACACCTAGTTCCTGGAAAAGTCCATTCCTTGTTGCTTCATAGTATTGTAGTGAAGATTGATAGTCATAATAAAAAAAATCTTAGCATGTTTGCATTTTCTTACATATATTAGGTAGATTAGCAGGATACTTCCAGCAGAAGTGCTGTAAACACAAATAAATGATGGTTTATGTATCTTGTGAGCTGTTAATACTAATATTAAAAGTATTTCATGAGACACATACATCTTCACATTTCTTCTTTTCAGCTGATAAGGCAAACAGAGAGTAGTAAACAAGAACTTAAAAGAAAAAAAAAGACCCCTCTCTGACAGCTGGCTATAGAGAAAGGGGCAAGCTCTGAAAGGCCACAAGACCACTCCAAGACCTGAAAGGTCCCTCTCAATGAACTACTACAAATTAAAATTCATATTGGCTTTGTGAGGCACCAGCTAAGCAACCACATGATGAACAAGGAAGCATGTTCTTCAAGAAGGAAGTCTTAAAGGCGCAGGAGCAGGCTGTCCCTGTATGCC
>NW_008796193.1:5889000-5917492 GCF_000699145.1 Aptenodytes forsteri
CGACGGTTGGACTCAATGATCTTAGAGGTCTTTTCCAATCTTAATGATTCTATGATTCTATGTTTTGAGGTATGGACCCAGTTCTTTTGGTTGTGCAGAAGAATGCAGAAGAAATAACTGCCTTGAAACCCATCTTCACTTTCTGCATGAAATGTGTCCCTGCAAAGTTTTGCCAGTATTGGGTCATGTTAGTGCATCACTGCAAGGACAAAGACACAAGAACAGTGAAGGCAACAAGGCGAGAATGGGACAGGGAAGTGAGTGGTAAGAGACATGGGAAAAGGGAAGAATAAGGAAAGAAAAGTGAATGGGAAGGAGGGGAGTGGAATGAAAGCAAGTACAGGAAAGCTGCTGAAAAAGGACCAAGGAAATCATCCCCGCACGACAGCGCATTCAGTTCCATCATTGTTCTGCTCTGAAGTCTTGGTTTCCAGATTCTGCATCACTTCTGACTGCCCAGAAACCCTGCCCCGGGAAAAACAATGCAGCTGCCTGGGCCAGCGGCCAGGATGCTGTCTGCCTAAGAACATTTTTATTCAACTTGAGGTTACAATTCTTTGTTTCTGAAAATGTAACACTTGATATAAACCCAGAGTGCTGACCTATTCCTTTTGAAAACGTAGAAGTAATCTGGGCTTTAGTTCCAGCTTTTGATTAAAAAGCTTTTAAGGGAAAACCTCAAAAAAAATTCCTATGAAAATTCCATGTCAAACCCATTTTCTGGCCTTTAATTTCCAATAACCGGGGAGAAAACAACCACAAGTGGAGAGAACAGAAAGACATATAAGTAACTTCAAGGAGATTATTCACTTTCTTTAATAAGGGTCTTTAACAGCATGATGACTCATGCAATATAGATAAGCAGAGACAAATAAATCAAGAAATTAAATAGAAATAGAAAACAAGTGGAAAACTCAGAAGAGAAAGCTTTTAATAAAAAACTCAGGGAAGGGGGGAGGGAATGAACTAGTTCCCCACCTAATACCATTGGCTGGGGTTTTTGCCCTTTATGGGCCCTTTCTTTTGCCTATGTCTTTTCCTATGACAGGAAAAGTCTTTGGGAGTTGGTGACGGGGATGGTAGAACAAGGAGGCCAGGTTCTTCCCATGTCTCCTTCCAGACCCCTCCATCACTCACCTGCCTGGTCTCTTAGAAGCAAAGACCCTGGTAGGAACTGGCATAGGGGTGCTGTGGGGATGCAGAGTAAGGACCATCTTCTGCTATAAATATACTACAGAGATGGAAGAGAGATCATAGTAGAAAATTACTATGTCCAGCATTGGTTTTACTGCAGTTTTAAATTTGGATTTTAACTCTTCTCTGTCAGAGAGCCCCCAACATGGACAAACATCTATATTTTTGGATTTTATGGTGCTCTAATCTTGGCAGATCTGTGCAGCAGTACATTTAGACCTGCAATAAGGAATGGTGTGATTTGTACAGTTAAATCAACTGCACCTTACAGTGTTTCTACTTGTTATTGTCTTTGTATTTAACACCATTATTTTCGAATTTTAAAAATGATCAGAGCTAGGTGATACACCCAAAATGAACAATGGCTTAATTAAAGTACCACCTTTCTTTTGTCTTTCAACCTGAGAAAATGCTTCCACTCTTTAATGCCCATCATTCCAGCATTTGCTGATGCTTTGTTTTAATGATGACAATCTGTTGCAGCTCAGACACAGAACTCACATTTTCCCCCAGACACCCAGTCATTTGTTTCTTTGTGTGTGTGCTTTATGTTTTATGGGGCCAGCTGCTTTGTGATCAGTGAAATGTCAGAAAAACCATCTTACCATAACAAAGCTGAAAAAAAAAATATTCAAGGAAGCAAACTCCCATGGAAATCTTTAAAGCCCTAACAAGGGAGAATTCTCATCTCTGTGCACATGGGTGACTCACTGAAGTAAATGGGAATTACGTGACTGCATCAAAGATTTCAGTATGAAGAGCACAGATTTTCTCCCAGCTTTGGCCTTTTGGAATGAACTAACAAATAAGTTTCGATGAAGAATCTAGATAGAGATAAACTTGCTCAGTGATATCAGCCATGACCAGAATACCAGAATGATTTGAAGGAGTTAAGGTATTTTCCTATCAAGATTAATTGCGTGCTTAACGTAATATGTCTTTAAATGCTTTTTATAAATCAAGCACTCACATTCAACTGTCCAATTTGCAAATGGAATGAATGATACTTAAAGGTCAATACAGATGTGTCTTTGCAAATACAGAGGTTAATTGACATAAAATTTGTTACAACTTGCAATATGGAAAAAAGCTGTTTATGTAAATATTGTAATTAAACAGAATGTCGTTTTTCTAATTGTTATAAAAGAAAGTCCCAAATTACCAGGAGGAAAGAAATTAGAGCAAACAGATCTGCAGGAAAATATTCTCATTTTAAGTATCAGCTAAAATATAAACTGCCCATGAAAAATTCACAAAGATATGCTCATGATGCACCAAATTATCCTCTCGGGTTTCATAATTCTGCGAGTGAGTGCAATTAGTTAACGGTGGTGGTGTTGTTATAAAACTACATACTGTGGCTGGCGGGTTTTGAAACTACTCCAGAAACCAAAGTCTGACGCTAAACAACTATTGTGTTTGGGTATTAGGCAACAGGAAATCTGCCTGATGATAACTGAGTTATACCAAGCCCTGCAGCAGCCACTGAGACACTATGTCCATTTAATCTGCAGATGGCAAAGTAGATATGCCATTCACAGCTGCATGCATGAGGATATGACATCTTTGTCTATATTAATCTCATGGCTGGCTTCACATGACTCATTCAACCTTTTTTTCTATTACATGAAAGGGAAGTTAACTAGCAAGACCTCTGGTGATTTTTAAATAGGTCCAGCCCTGCTGTGATGTACATTTCAAGCAATAGGCTACAGAGCTACTCTCCATGTTCCTAACGGTCTCATGCCACACAGTTGTGTAAGTCCACTGTATCTACTCAAATCCCCGTTATGTGTCATTTTCAAAGCAGTCTTGTTAAAACACACAGGCTGTGATGCCAAGAATATGACAAGTGGGTCAAATGTATTGAAGTATATATCGAGAGAGACAACATCAGCAGGCTTTGTTATCCCAGTTATCAGTAGGGAGATAGAAGACTTAAATAAATGAACAACCTTAATTTAAAAACTGAAAAAAATCTGTAGTATCTCTGTTTCACAAAGATAAGCTGACAGCTAAGGCAAAAAATGGCTATGCCCAGAGGCAGCAGGAGGAGTGTAACAGGCTTCCCGGCTCTCCTCATCCTCTGTGGCAAGGTTAAGAAAAGCACCATGGGTTTAGCTCCGAGCGGTTCACAGGAGCTTTGCTGTTCAGGGTAGCTTGATTTTGAGATCTTGTGCTCTGCTTTTCAATCAATATTCAGATAAATACATCTTCAAAGTGGTATATCACCAGGGGAAAAATATCAAGCTTTTCATCGTCTTTTCCTGGAAAAATGCAAAGAACCCTCACGGGTTTGAGGACATCCACACAATAGTACTATTTTCAGTTATAGTAGCTCCTTCAAGCCTAAGAGGAGACTCTGCTTTGAAAAGCAAGAGACATTCACCTCCCCAGAGAAGCAACTCCTAGAGTTAGGCAAGATACTGAAAGTGAGGAAGAAACAGAAGCAGAGAGCTGTCACGGTTGGCAATGGTCATACAGACCCATCAGGGCAGGGGTTAGCTGAGGATGCAGAAGGAAACTGAAAAAAAAGAAAAAAAAAAATCCTTTCTTAAAACATTTTCATGAGGAAAATTAAACATTTTCATGCTAAATTCCCATTTTGAAGTTCAGAGCCTATGTTTTTCCGTAATAATCCCATACAGCCTTATACAAACAAAAATGATCAAACAAGAGTGGAATATTTTCCCCATAAACACTCGTCCCATGTGGACAGGAAGCTCCAGTTGCTTGCAGAAAGCTGAAAAATCAGGCTCCAGCCCTACTGACAAGGTTTTCAAGATTTGTCTTGTTTGCATCCCTCTGCTCCATTAACAGTGTGCTGCCTGCTGAAAGCTAAGGCAAGTATACTCGGAGAATAAGAAGTTATCAGTAAAAAATAAACTGTGGAGAGAACACTTGCCCCAGAGAAGTAGAACCAGACCCTAGTGAAATGTTTTAAACCTCCCAGATAAGTACTGAAATCCACGGGTTTCTGTAAAATACATATCGTCACCACTTTTTCTGTATGCAAAAAACAAATAAATACTTAATATACTTTAAAGTATTTGACGATGTCCAGATTCTTTAGGAAGAATTAAGCTTTTCAGAGGCTTTTTGATGATCAAGAGCCAGATCAGCACTATGCTTGAAGCAAGCTCACTAGCTGTGCTTGAGAAGACTTTTAACTTCAAAGATTGATGTGCTTGAGGGGCAGCAAAAGAAGTAATTTGTTAAAAAAAAACCCCAAAACTAAACACAATCAGAAAGACTTTGATGCATACGTGTGTTGACCTGGGAGCTGAATTGCAGCAGCCACATTTGTAAGCTATAATATATTTAGAACAGAAGGGAGTAACCAACTTCTTGCAGAACTGGGAAACTAGCAGATATCCTTGGACTTTGCAAAGCACATCCAAAGCTGTGTCAGATCTTGGCAGGTTAGAAATCCACAGCTTCCCAGCACAGATCACTTGTAGGGAATACACACGTATATATGTTAACACTTTTCTATTTTCTTCTAAAAGAAGAGTAGAGATGCTATTGAGTTTTATTTAGAGATGCTAAAACCCTCCAGTGGCAAGGGTTTCACTACTGTCCCTAGGCAAACTGTGGTTACAAACTTCTTTACCTCTTCCAAAACCCCATCGCGTTGAGCTAAGACAGCATTTCCTTTTTCTTTAACCCATCAATGCTTATAACACACAGATGAGCAGTTCTACCTATTCCTTAATCCTACTGTGCCATTACCTTTTCATGTGCGTGAGATGTAAAGATATTGATACTAGATTTGGAAACCGTGAAAAGGTAAGGGGCTTAGAGTATGACAACAGAGACCATAGCAATAGAAGACCACCTTGTTCATGCCGCCGATTCCTAGCATGAAATACCACAGTGTATCCGGATACCAAGATGGACATTCACATTTCTGCTAAGCAATCTGCAGAGGCAAAGGTATTTCAGTCAAACCTAGAGTTTAATGTCTAGCATGAAGGTAATCCTGGATTAAATTCACCACTTGCAGTGCTGGCTAAAATTATTTGTCATGTTACCACGAGATAAAGCAGTAGTATTGCCACAACATAACCATGCAGTTACTCTTGTTTGCAAGGAGTTGCTGGGTTGTTACCATACATCCACTGTAAGTTACTGTGCAGCGTTTCTGAAGTAATATCTCAGTAAATAACCTGCCAAAACTGCAGCAAGTCCCTCACCACGCAGGTCACTATCCCTGCAGGGGTACTTGGTAAATAGGAGCTGATCCCTCCTTTGGAAACAGAACATTGCTGAAATCTTGCAATCTTACAGTGAGAAAAGCAGAAACGCTTTCGAAATTGCTTTTCATCCTTTTACAGTCCTGCTCTTAACTCTTCACTCCACTGGTAGGAAATGGACATTTATAGCCACTATCTCTCAACTGTCAAACCTGACAACAGAATTAATAGCTCTGGTAATTAGCAGGAAAAGTACCTTGCCAGGCACAAGGCTCAGACTGCAAGGTGATCTGCAGATTTTTTTTTTTTTCCCCCCAGGGTCAGGGTAGGGGTAAAATCATAAAAATGGTGAATTGCTTATGATATGAAGAGAAAAGAGACAACTGAGCCACAAATTTTAGCTCAGCAGATTGTAGTCAGATACTCTATAAAGACATCGGTTAACCTATACCACAAAGCTTGTTAAAAACAAAGCAAGTGTCTTAGAAACCCAGCAAATTAGATATACTGCAGACAGTTAACAGGAATAAAGGAGATTAAGTGGCCACTAGTCATGCTTTCAAAAACCAGAGGAGAATTTAGTACTCATCTGAACTGCTTCAGACACAAAACACTCTCCTCCCAGTAATACAGGAACTAAAAGTATGAATCTTGGGCTAAGAGGCTTGCTGACCACTTTTAAAATTACCAACACCTCACATATTCCTTGAGCTGAAAAAGTATCGAAAACTACTTGAGAAATAGATGTTCATACTTCCCTGCACTCAGTGTACAATATTTTGCAGCAGAGCGATTCCAAGCGACCTGGAGCCCCATCTGTACTAACAGCACTACGGATAAGTGACAAAAACAATCATAGATGTGCAATGTGTTCACTGTTACAGAAATGGTCATATTGTCTTCCTGAAGGAAAATTAATTTTTAGCAAAGCAGACGTTTCCACAAAAAAAAAAAAGGCCTGTTTAAGTTGGAAAGCATTCCGTTTCAGATGACCAATACCTTTTTGGAATATAAAAACTGACAAACTTTTCAGAGAACATGCTGGTGAAGATTTTTTTTTAAACCAAGAGTTCACACACACACACTACCCCACACCCCCCACCAGGAGGAAATATAGCCTCCCAACCAGCTGTTCTCACTATTCAGAATGCACGAATATCAAAGCAAAACAGAAACATGAGCAGTATGGAAATACTCTAAAGGAATGATAGACTACCTAGTGGCCTGGTCTGCAAGTATAACTGTAAGTTACAGTGAAACCCTCTTTCTGAATAGCCATTAAAAAAAGATTTAAAAGATGTACTGACAAACCAGAAAGGTCTTGTTCATTTGCAGGCTTGAGGGCTACATAGCACTGCACCGTATCAGGCGCAGCCTAGGAAAAACTCTTTGAGGACATGCATGACATACACAGCGACTTAGCACCAGGATTAACATGACACAGCAAAGTAGCACAACGATACAAACACCACGAAGGAAGAACTCCCCTTATTTGTTACTAATTAGACTTTGGAAAATACTGAGCATCAATATTGGTTCAAATTTTAAACTAGTTTTCCTTTGTATTTGAAAGCATTATTTTTATGTATATTAATAATAACCAAGATAAGCAATTCTGTGTGTTAGCAGCTACCCTAGAACATAATCAAGCAGCCATTGTACCTTTTGTGCTTCTAGTCTAAATATACAGAGAAAGCACTGGGAAAAGGAAATGTTATTATTACCACCTTGGAGTTGAAGAATTGAGACAGATAAGAACTGAGCAATTTTCCATCCTTAGAAGGGAAGTCTGTGTCAGAAACTGGGACAGAATGCAAATTTCTACAGCTATTCTCAAAACAGGTTTGTTGGCATAATTGTTTTTCAACTGCACAGGTTGCCAAAGAATCCTGAGGAACATTTATGGAAAGCGAACCTTAAATATGTGCTATTCAGCTAAGAGCCCTTTCATGTGAAGAAGGTGGATGGAGATTCCGTGCAGCTGACTTCAGAAAATCATAAAGAGGAAAAAGTGACAAAAGTAAATGGAGGAGAACAACATATGATCCAGGCAAGGTGAAATGCAGTCACGACAGCTACCGTAAGCACGAACTGCAGCGTATGTATGGAAGACCATACCCAAGCATAGCTGGGTGGTCCGTTAGCAAAATATCAACTCAAGTCACTGAATTCTGCAATGTTACTGCAGCCAGCAAAAATCATTGCAATGCACTGATTAACAAGGTGAGATCTAGTCAGAGGGGAAAAAATGACATATGAATGCATGGGGCTTTTGCTGATAAAGAACTCCTATAAATTCTGAGGGTCATAAGCTGATACAAAGGCAAATATAACAAAACCACACATGCGCTGTTGGTACCCCGCTGAAATCAATGGGTTTCCACCCTCTGGTAGAGATACAGTTTCAAGATTGGGTGTGCAGAAGTCCAAACGTATTGAGATTTTACTGAGGAAGACAAAATTACAGGCTGACTGTGCTGTAGACCACAGCCACAGTATTGATGTAGTTTGACCTTTTATCGAAACCCTCACCAGAAAAAAAACACACTGTGTTTGATTCCAACCTTCAGATTTGGTACAAATAAATCTATTTTGTTAGGAGCAATTGGGTTAAGTATAGCACTTAAAGATGTGTCTCAAAGGATTGCTCATCCACAATTCTTTTATGTTTATGGGATACTAATAGTGGGTGGATTTGCAGTTAGGGTTGCATTTTCCCAAGATTTTAAACCAAACACTAATATTTATATGCAACAAGCACAGCTCCTTCTTTTGGTATGGTAATTCTGCTTTCATAAAACAGCTGAGCTTCTCCTGTCCTCAGTATAACTTGTCCTATTTAACAACCTAGACAGAAGAGCTTTAAGAGGTAACCATCACTAGTTTATATTTTTCCACTAATTTGTAAACTGCTTTTGCAAAGTAACAGCTTTCCCACTTTTAAAAGCAAGGAAGGGCTGCCTGGTTTGTGTGAAAGTCCTTATTAGCACGTGCATTTCTGTAGAGAAGCAGCGGCTCTGTTTCCCACTGCCACAACTGTAGCTAGTGCTGCAGTAATGCGGGGTAAGAGCGAGGGCTGCTCCTGCCCCACAGCCAGCCGGGACCCCCGATGCTGCACGGCACATAGATACAGAGATGCGTCAGCCTGAGACACCTTCATACAGCAGAGGCTGGCACCAATGCCACCAAAGAGACAAAAGATGTGCTCAAAAGAGAGAGTTCTGCAAGGATGAAGAAAAATGAAGCTAAAGCAGCAATGGCTGCAGAATATCACTAGACAGACTGCTTCACTCCTCTTTAGCTATGCTTTTCCCTGGATGCTTATTATTTTTCATACCATTAAACAAAAGGATTGAGACAAAAGGATAGCATACGCGTGTGTGTCTGTATATTTGTAGTGGCTGACTCAGATATGAGGGTGATGGGTGGCTTTGCTAGCTGCTGTGCCCTATCAGATCTTCCTTGCGTTGACTTTGCCAGCCTGATAGACTCAGCAGAGTTGCTCTCAGGATTTATCAGCACAAGCAATGTCAGAATAAGACCCTGTGCACTTCTGCTACAGCCTGGGGCGAAAACTTGATTTCCTATTTGGGAGTTACTAATCTATCACACATTAATTAATCGTATAGACCGTAGATAGAGCATGGTTGAACAAACTCGGTAGAGAGAGGAATCTGAAGCCACTCCAATATCCCAAGGGCTTCCCATAGCTCTGCCCTCACTAGGAAATGTCATTCTCTAAAGTAGGTCTTACATCTTTAGAAGATGAGCGTGGGGAAGAGCTCTCATCTGGGATATAGAGACAGTTTCAGGCAAAATAGCAAGAGTGGTTGCTCTAGTTTGATGAGGGTTTCCTCATTATGTTCTGTGCATTTCAAATGTGAGAGTTTGGTTTTGTAATGATATTGCACATCATCTTTGAGCCTCCAGGGGCTGGATGCAGGATTTCAGAAATCAATATATTAGCAGGAACAATTGCTGCTTAGAAGGAAAAAAGTTATACTTTTCCTGATTGATAGCTTCTGCGTGCCACCTACAAAGGCTTGTGTTTCTCTGCTCTGGAGTTTCCCAGGCTCTGAGGTACTTCAATTAATTGCCATTTATATAACCAGTGCATCCCTTTCTCAGGGGCAATGAAAGCTCTGACTCAGGAGAAAGTCATCAGATCCCTTTCATCACTCAGGAGCAGGACCAGTGACTGAAAAGCATAATATTTCATTTGGGTTTAGTCTCATCTCTGCAGCACATTGTAACAGGCAGCTCTCTTTGCTGCCTAGTTTTTGTTTGCTGACTTCAGGAGTGTACTTCAAAAGCTCCCTGTTCTCCTAATGAAAGTGCTACACCTGTCTTTTATCATATCCTTTGTTCCAAGGTTTAGCCCACATTCCCAAATGGAAGATGAAGAGTAGGAAAACTTATTCAGCATGAAAAAACAGTCATTGTGTTAGAAAAAAGTAGCATGTATCTAAGTGAAAGAAACTCCTCATAAACAGAGTAGACCTACTGAGATATGTTTTTCTCCTAGCACAGTGCTCCTGCTCTAAAATAGAGAAAAGAGAAACAGGAGAACCACATAGAAAGAAAAGGCCCGTCCAAGTCCAGCTTTAAGGAATCCTGTTGAATGAGATCGGAGGTATGTGATGGGACATGTGGTTCATCTGCTGCTTGTGAATGCTCTGCCCTCGACTCAATAAACTTCATGCCCCAACTTCTTTGAGGTCAAAGGAAGATGGTAGCTAAAACGACCTTTAAAGAAAAAAAAGTGTTGGACCAAAAAAATTCTGTATTTGTAAGGTGCTTTATCAAAAAAAGCTTTTCCTTGGCTGATTTCTGCCTGATCCAAGAAATTATTTTCAAGGTGTAATAGTGGTTTGTAGTAATATCTTCAGGATATATTTTTGAGTTTGAAAAGAAAAGGTTTTAATAAAAAGGCTGTAGTCTCAGGATTATTTATTTCTCCCTGTGATAAAAAAAGATTAGTATTTCTGTCTAGCAAGCTCAGTCTAGTCTTAGTGTTCTTCCTGGTGAGACTTACACAATACTCATACCTACTTCCTAGGTCTGATTTCCTCAACAGTACTTTGGACTGGATCTGCATCAGTTAATTAGCCATTCCAGAACAGCACAGCAAGTACCTATCAATCCTAATCTCTTTTTTTGTAACCTGTAGTGGCATTTAGTTGGAACAGAGCTCTCCTAGCTTTCTATGCAACTTTGAAGAGCTACAGGTGGCACTTGTTTCTTAAAAACCTGATTTACCTGGGTTCTGAGCTGCAGAGTCCTGGCAGGAGGAGGGCACACACCACATCAAGCCTCCTGAGTAAGTATACTTAGTAACTCAGAGCTCTATGTGAGATGTAAAAAAAAAAAAAAAAAAGGCTTCATTTCAGGAACATCAGTGGGCCTTAGCTCTGGGGAAAGGGCAGAGGCACAGCTAATCTGTTCTCTCTGCTTACAGGTTGTTCTCCCACTTAAGTCATCCAGTGAGCCAAACCCACTTCTAGTATGATTTAGATAACCATTTGCACACCAAGAATAAGAGTGAAATGACAGAGACTTTGCAGAAGTCCAAGCTAAGGCAAAATGCCCATAGATACACGTACAAGTGAGAGTGCTCTGTACCAATTCTCTGCCAGCCTTTTCTCAGGAGATCCTGTGCTCCCTGCAGCCTCAAGCAGTACCTTCAGAGCACGAACACTAAGCTGTGATTTTGTCTGATACCCCAGAAATTCCCCTTCACTAGCTAGGATCCATTGCCTTTTTCAAATACAACAGACTGCACAAAGCAAGATACCAATGCCTCTGCATGCCTGCATTTCCTGATTGCATTTATCTGCATTGCTGCTCCAGTTAGTGACAGCACTCTCTTTCAGTCTCACCTTCTGCATAGACCCTCAGTAATTCACTCTTGTCTATGAACCTGCCTTACCGTTTTTCTCTTACTTCACAGCTGGCAACCTAAACTGGTCTCTAGCCTCAAAAAATCCTCTTATTTATAATCTGGTTGGCCTTAATCTACTAACTCAAGCTCACGCTGAATGATTTGTAAAAGGTAGAAAACAACTTTTAAGCTTCCACAAGGAATATGAGCCGTTTTGTTCCAGTTTGTTAATTTATCTGTATCAAGACCACAGATCTCTGTGGGTCTGAGCAGGCTACAGATCTCTGGTATGCACACACATTTTTTAACCTGAAGTGTCTCCGGCTTAAAGAAATTTATCTCTCTCACTTGTTCATTTTACTACTTGACTTCAATCAAAACTATCTCCACTGAAGTCATTCTACAGATTTCATTTCTCTACTTAAACACACCATCTATCCTCACTTGTACCACCTCCCTCCTCCTACTCATTTAAATGGGCTGTTATACCAGGGTGGATTAATGTCACAGTCGTCTCCCTTGATTTAAATGGTGTTTGATTATATCTGTCAGGATATACTTCTCTCTAAGTATGTGTTCTTGCCTGATGTGTTAGTCTGATGGAGTAAATGGGCCTAGAGACATGGCCTAATCATTGCACAACATTAAATAGTTAAGGCAAGGTTCAGGCCTCCAGGTACAGACTTGTTGTATTGGTAATCCCCACAGGCAGTGGAAAACATGCCAATTTTTGATGATATAATGGCCAAAACACAAAAGGAAAGTAGCGTTCTCCAAGCATGAGGTAGTTAGCAAATACCACATTTTCTACGTTTTTACATCTCTTTTTTTTTCCCCCCATTCCCCCTCTTTTTTTTGAGTCAGTCTCAGAAAAAGCTGCTTTGTCTCCAGCACAATTTCAGACCTGGGACACCAGCCATGAAAGCTGCTTTTCTTGGACATAAGAAGGAAAATTAAATTTTTGCCCTATGGCCAGTCTCTCCCTTTCTAACACTCCCCTGGGTAAGGAGAGTTGGATGGACCATGTCACCTCTTTCAGCACAGATAGCTTCAAGATTAGGTGAAAAAGAAGAGTAAGACATTGGGGATGGGAAAAGCCCATGGAAGCAAAGCAAGGTCTCATGTTTTAGGCCAGACCTTACTGGAGAGGATCTGGATCCTCCTTCAGGGTCGCACCTTTTTTTAGGTTGCAGTGTAGACTCTTTAAGACCTTACCAGTCTTTGAACATAATTGGATACTATTTTTATACCATCTTCATCAGCGAGGTTGTCCAGTCCAAGAGTACATTTCCTATGGGAGAACCTCTGAAGAGGTGGTAGAATTCTCTCACTTGCTGAAAACTCCATAAGTTTGGGAGTTCATTTTAATTCCAAAATGGAAAACATAACTTCAATTAGCAGAGGAATAAATCTTCAATATTTTTTAACATTCTACTTTAGTTTTTTTCTTAAATAATAATTGAAATAAGCTTTAGAGATTATCACTTTCAGATGAAAAAAATCATGATTAAAATATTGAAACAGACTAATGATCTTAGGGGGGGGTTGATACTTTTCTCCTATCTAGCATTTTAATCAAAATTAAACCAAAGAAGTTTTGATTTAGTTAAAAAATAATTTTAGTACAAAAAATTTAGAAAATTCATGGAGAAATTGTTCTGGGAACATGAGTAGGGACTCAATGTCATTAAAACCTGCAAGTTTTAAAGAACAACCCAAAACCAAATTAAAGCCAAAGCAACACCCACTGTACTCATTTTGGATTAGTTCTCTTGGGACAAGAGTCTCATATTTCTTACATCTTACTCTCTCATGATGCTCTCTGCCTATCAGAGACGTACCCCTACCACAGCTCTGTTATACACTTCCACATCTGTTGCTGTCCTTCAGGTCACTACAGCCCTTACCTTCACACAAGAATTCTTGGGGTCACTAATTTTGGCCTTTGTTTTCTGCATCTCAGCCCAGGGCCAAATCCATTGTAAAGTCCCCTACTGAAAACTGCTGTATCACAGTCAGATTCATGCTTTATATGGAAAAAGAAGGAAATAACATGGAGAATAGACTTCTTCCTTGAAATGAATACATCAGATAAGGTTGAAAATCTTCTCTGCCAAAAAATCTTTCCTCAGCAACCCAGATTTGTGGCAGGTCACAAATGAGGAATCAAAGGAAAAGCTGAATAGATAGATGGTGACATGAAGGCTTTCTAATAATGCTAGATGCACTAATTTTTTTCTTAGCTGCAATTTTATGACTACGCATAACACTTCTTATGAGTGATAGTTGAAAAGAACCATAAAGCTGACAGCATAATGTATGATTGTGGTCCAAAAGACTGGGAGATAAATACAAGAGAAGAAAGCAAGTCTGGGGAGGAATTGTTCTAGACCTGTGCAATAAGGGACTTGTTAAACAGTGTTGTGGCAGTTACACCCAAGATTGGGTGTACATACTATGGAAGCAACCATGATAACAGCTTCATATTTCTCTAGCACCTCCCTTCTAGATAGATCATTATTTATATAGCACTTGGATGTGTGCTACATGTCCCCTATAGGAATTTACAATCTCATTTTATTCATGATGTTCAGTTACTGTGGTGAAAAGAGCCATTTATATCTAGAGACAGACAAGCAATTAGAGTAGCAAACAATGGGGAAATGCAGTGCAAGAAAAAGAAGCCAAAAATCAGGATCCCAGAGGGTTTATTCACTGAGAAGTTTGGGATGACTTTTTCCAGCTACAAAGAACAGTTACTTTGGGGTGATGGTATATCACATTATACTTGATATCAGTACAAATCCTTCCTGTGCATATTCGTTATGGTCATACTCATTCCTCATATTCATATGCATTGGATCAAGCCTGATCCAGGGGATAGCAACTTTCACAGCAATGCAGGACTGTTGTTATCTACACACCAAATCAAGGGATACCGACAACATTGGACCACAGAACACTTCATCCCCAGTCCAACCCTGGAGAACAAGACAGTTCAGCAGAGGTGGGAGAACAGGTGGACCTGTTGTGGAGTCCACACTGCAACTGAGTAAATGTCATCAAGGAGTCGAGATGCACTGATCGCAGGAAAGGAGGTAGTCCCAAGCCACAGCTGGCCAGTTCTGCAGCCTGTCTGTAGTCCCCCAGGCTGAGCCTGGGCCCTTTGGCAGCCCACATGCGAGAAGAGTGCACAGATCCCAGAAGAGGGCCCAACAACAAACTCCCTTCTCCACAATCATTCATGAATTATACAAGGGAAGAGAAAGAAGTGATATTGCACCTAACATGCAACAATGCTATTCCCAGCCCTTGACCTCTTGTTTTATGTTTCGTTACTCACAATGTCAAGGCTTCCCAAAGCCACCTGCAACAGAGTACAAGTAAAATGTTTTATCGTCCCTGTCTCCTGAAATGAGTTATTTTTTTAACCAAGAAGGTTTACTGATGGTATAAACATGACAGAAAGAGCTACTCCTAATTACATCCCTATAAACAAAGGAGGTTTGGGGCAAGCAGGAAAAACACATGGAATTAGAAGGGCTAGAAAGAAGGTTTGGGAAGGATCCTCCTCTCTACCAAGAGAAGCTTAATGGTAATAGGAAAAGTATTGAGAGAGAAAATCCTCTAGCAACAGGAGTAGCAGTGATTCACCGCTCATTCTGCATGTATTAGATTTGATGATGGTATGCAAGAGCCCACCCATCCATCAACTCTTTCATCATCAGCTGTCCATCATGGTAACGGGATAGTGGTATTTGCAAGGCTGATATACAGTAATGATTTCTGGTTAACGTATCAGACTAAGCATTAATTACTTTCTGTTATCCTCACAGAATGCCACTACAAAGATGTTTTATTATCCTTTCTGTCAAATCACCATCCTACTCCCTTCAACCCTTAGCCCTTTCATACACTGGCTAACCAAACAGGCCCCCTTGTAGCCAGTACTACATTGTTAATGTACACATATAATGAGCTGCTCATAGGCACAGTATTACTCATGAACATGGCCTATACCTATTTTGACAAAATAACAAAGAAAAAAAGAGATTGTAGTTACTATGCAGATAAAAAATATTTTTCAACTAAAATGAGATTGCATGACTTCAATCATGTAAGCCAAAATACTTTTTCCTGAACTATGCTCTAACATTGTTCTTTACACAAGCGTTGATTGTGTACACAAGATAATAAATGTTGGGAGAAAGTTTTTAGAATTGTTCATCTAGAATGAAAGGTGGATGTTTCCTAATCAAAATAACTGTGCATAAAGAAATGAATTAAAAGAAAACAAACGCAGCCATTATCCACACTCAGCTCCACGAACAAAGTGTTAGGCTGAGCCAAGCACTGGTATCAATTTTCTTTGCTTAATGAAAAGGTTTTCTGAGATGTAGTCCTTTCTGCTTCACTGTGGATTGACAATACATTCTGACCTAATGGATGCTGATTACTGTTTCCATTATGCAAGGCTGACAGAAGCAATATTTCTTCAAACCACAACCTGTTGTTGAGCACAGAGCTATTGTAGTGTGACTCTGTGCTACAAAGGCCTTTTCATATCACATGTTCCTCATCTGCTTTGAGCCGCCAGACGTCCTCTCACGTGGCAATAGGAAGACCTGTGAGGCTGTCCTGCCATCACAGCTGGGATATCATTACTCAGGAGAAAAAACAGAACCATCTGGAAGTCTTGGTTCAACATGAAAACCAGACGAGACACATACTACACTTCAATTCTCTGAATTTAAAGACAAAAATGAAGCACCACAAGTGAGACTTTAACTGGGTGGGAAATCCTTAGCTCCTCCTGATCTCCCCAAGGCTTCAACTGAGCGTTACCAGAACTGGCACAAGAAACCACATCCTTCTTGCAAAACAGAAAAGAAAAATTTAAACAGTATTACTGTGTACGTCTTGTATCTACCCAACAGCTATTTCTATTTGGAGGATTTGGGAATTTACCAAAGCAGGGGCAGAGCCTGGGCTGCTCGAGCCAGGCCTGTGCTCACAGGCATTACATACAGCCCTACCACCAGCTCCTCTCAAAGCAACTTGTGTACTTGGTGCTTTGTTTGTGTTTGTTGATCACGTACATCAGTGATCTTTTCACCGTTTACATTTCATAGTGTAACAGCTAAGACCAATTCTTCCAAACTCTGATAGCACACTAGACGCTCATTATGCTAGGTGCACTACGGGCTGCATTTCCCAAGGTGAGCTTCAGATGTCCCTTCCCACCACAACAAATTAGCCTGGTCAATGCAGGATGCAGTTAATCTCACAAGACCGTGTGAAGTAGGAAACCAACAGGCTGGTGTCTAACATGCTGTGCCATTGCCAAGTGCTAAATAGCAATGTGTCCTGGGCACCAGGAGAAGTGGGAAATGAGGAAGAATTGAATAGCCAGTGCTAAAATTACAAGCGTATGGAATGGCTCTGAAGAAAAATTAAAGGTGGAAAGCTCGGTATGAGAGGCAGAAGAAAGCGTATTCAACTGGGGAGCAGAATATCCACCATCTCCCGTGTCTGAGCTGTCGCTGCAGGAGCTGCTCTGAGGCTACTCAGTGCTTTATGTCCCTCTTGGTTTTGGCATCACTGTGCTGGGCAGCCATTTCAGGACAGACCCTCCTGAGTGCTTTGCTTTGCCCGTGCGATCAGTGTTGCTACAGTTTGTGGGAACCCTCAATGTCCTCTAAATTAGACACATCCTTGCTAAACCAGCTGTGAAACACGCTTGTGCCTGCAGAGCCTCAGGAAAAAGAAGAAAAAAAAAACACCAAAATGAAAAGAAGCCTTTTTCCAAAGAATATTAAAGGAGATCTAATACGGTTTTCACATGCTGGGTGGGGAGGCCTGAGTCAGTGCAAGGAAGTGGTTGTCTCTCTACACCACCTCAAACCGCTCTCAGCTGCACCGAGCCCCTGAGCGAATCTTCTCCCAGAGAGAACAAACTGACTACTAAAATATCTTCCCGAGTTTTTGGTGCATGCATTTGCCCCCTGTTTGGCTTATATTCACTCCAGCTATCTGCTATCAGAAAAATGTTGCAGCAAGTGGCAGGTCACAGCCAGCGCTGGAGAGCTTTGCCTGGACCCCATTCCCGCGTGCAGGGCAGCAGACCCCTCGACCATTGATCATCAGCTCTCTCCAGTCTCTGCTGACCCTGAGAAGAGCAAAACTTCTGTGATT
The DNA here is from genome assembly GCF_000699145.1 of Aptenodytes forsteri. Classification (NCBI taxonomy): domain Eukaryota; kingdom Metazoa; phylum Chordata; class Aves; order Sphenisciformes; family Spheniscidae; genus Aptenodytes; species Aptenodytes forsteri. The sequence goes on from NW_008796193.1 coordinate 5,906,467, forward strand.
GCTTGGAGGATTTCTCCCTGCAATTCTGCTGTGTCCAAATGGTGGGTTGCTGGGTGACTGGGATTTTGTTAAGCTGCACCGAGAGCAAAACCGTTTGTTGCTTTTAAAATAACAACTAGAAGGACAAGCAAAAAGCCCAAAACATTGCTGGATGTGATTATTCTGCAGGAACCTAATTGCTGGCATGGTGCCACCAAAGGTACAGCAGCTGAAGGTAGGGCAGAAACACGTGAAAAGCCACACACCAACCAATTGCCAGCAAAAAGTCATTACTTGTGCACTTGTGGTTTTATTTTTCTGGGGACCAAAGGGGATATAGGGTTCTATAGCTCCATGAACTATGAATTTTCACACCAGGTTGATATTGCAGGTAATCCACTTCTACGCTAGTGAAAATACACTGCTGTCTTAAACTTGCCCAACACAAGCGACTCATGCCTTTTTACAACTCCACAAGGTGAACAGCTACAGAGAGGACAGTACTCAGCCTGTGTCGCTCAGCCTGAAATATTCCCATTGCCCCAGTTCCCTCTTGGCTTTCTCTGAGGCCACCTGGTGCATCTTCTCCACCAGCCACTTGGCACCTCCACTGGGTATCTGCAGCCAGGCAGTGTGACTCCTGCCCAGGGCCCAGCACCCAGCTCTGGCACTCAGGGGTCGACCTTTGCTTGTCAGTCAAGCCTGAGGTGGAGGGGTTTTCCTAAATGGTACTGTACCAGTCTCCTGAGGAGCCACTTAATGGCACTGATGATCAGCGGGATGATGTCCAGAGTACGGAGGTTTCCTACTTAAACTACAAAAGGTGGAAAAAGAAACAGATTAAGTGACCTCTTTAAAATCAAGCAGAAGCATGAGTAAAACCACAACTCTCCCAAGCTCTGTGCCACAGATTTATTCTTGGAGCCACAGACCACAGCACTAAGAGGTTGCTTGACTTCAAAAGCCTGTGTGGGTGAATGAGAGCAGCAACTCTTTATAGTTCCCTTTTGCTATACAAGATAATCCTGGTATATCTCACACATCCTTGATGCATCCTGTCACTTGGCTGGCTTTCCTGCATAGGATAATTCTGATTATCTGTTTACCACCTTACCTGATGTGCAGGACAAATAATTTGGGTTGTGAATTATTCAGAATGCTGTACATGGTGAATATGAATTTTGTTTGTTATTCTTGAGCTACTGAGATCCTACATCAATGCTGTGTAGGAAACAGCTATGGACACATGCCTGGTGAATAACTATGCCTTGCCATCACTCTGCAAAACTGTACACTCTTCTGAAACTGATTGATTGTGGCTCATGTAATGTGGATGTCTTTGCCAATGGAAACTGTGCTCACAAAACAGTTCCCTAAGACATGCAGCCACACTGGCATTTGCATATTTGTATGCTTCATTTAAAAGGGTCTGCTATGTGTTGTGTCTTTTTTTCCAGGCAAGGGTAAGTCATATTTTCCTAGCTCTTCAATTTGTATCAACTTCACCCTCCTTCAATTCCCTCCAGTTTGCTGTGAACACTGCTGCTGCAATACTTTTCCATTTAGATGGAGAAATAAGTCACACAGCCTCTTGGAAACTGTTACCACAGGTATTCAGGAAATAGCTGGCAAGAAGAATGCTGCGGTTCATATTCCCCCAGGGCAAGCACAAGATTGGCACAGTGCAAAACCAAGCCAAAAAATTCATAAATACAGATGAAAAGAAAATTCAGCATAATCCTTTTCCAAAGCCAATCTTAGTGAATCTCTGAGATGACAGGCTGAGTACATGCCTGGCTTTCTGCTGACATTATAATGGCTGATAAGATTTTGGCAAATGAGTAGCAGGGAATGATCAAGCGAAACAGCTTTTGCCTCCTTAGCTGTGCCTGAAATAGACCTCCAGTTGCATCTCACATAAACCTTAGCAGGAAACTTCACCACCTGAAAGCAGCACTGCAGCAACCTCAGAAACAGAGCTGGGGAGACCATTGTACCAACAGAGAATACTAGTTCACTGAAACAAAAACACTTTGCAGAAAGATGTTGATGATGGTAACAAGACAAATTAGGAAAGCGTATAGCAGAAACACAGTGAGCACCTTCTCTGCTAGATGTCAGCAACTGCCAGGCTGACAGCCCACCAATCTGGGAGCCCTACCTTCCAAAAATCCTATTTTCTTTCATTTCTTTGCAAATTAGGCTGTAGCTCCCGGATACTGAACACTGCCTGGTCTCTGGTTATGCGGAGGAGTTTCCCCAACACTTCACAGCAGTTTGTTTTCTGACTTTTTTTCTACATTTCTACCTGGTTTCAAACAGGAATTTCAGCTTCTAGACAGGTTTATTTCTAACAGTAACAGCCAGATCCTCATTTGCTATAGATGTCTATATCTCCATAGAAAATAAGGTTAACACCTGACTAGAGGTGTACCAGGTTGGGTTTCAGGGAACAGTGTGATCTGACTTCCACTTCAGCTCCAGCCAGGCCAGGATTTGGGGATCTTGGGGTAGAAACTATACATTCAAATTTCCTTCAATATGGTGCCTGACTTTAACCATAGCCTTCTGTGAAAATCCAAGCACTCTCAGACTGCATGATCTTTTGTCACGTATTACTTTAAATATCTACTGCTTGTCATTTCTTCTTTTGGGTCTATGTAGAAACATTTCTAATGTTGCTACCCAAAAAGCAAGTTAATACAAACCTATACAAGCCTATTAGCCTCTAAGTGGTCACGCTGACTTAAATGGAAAGACTCCAGCTGACTTCATGGGAAGCTGAATCAGGTCAGTAACAAAGGTTGCAAATTCAGGTTTGGTTCAGTCACACAGAAGTTCAGAGACTTGTCTAGATCTGTTGAATATGTGAAATCACCAAGACTTTTGCACTTTGCAAGAGCAAACGCTACCATAAAAGTCTTGAAAATAAGGATAATGCAAGGCTAAGCCTTCGTGCGGCACTGCAGCTATACTGAGAATTGAAACAAGAAAGGTGAAAAAGGGGGCATTTGGTATAGAAGTGAATACAATCTAAAAAAGGGTTTGTTTTTTTTTTCCTTCCTGGATTCTCATCTTTACTTCACTTCCTTTATGGCATTGGCTCTTTTCTTCTGGAGAAACAGTATGCTCCTCACTGCTTTCTCAGGTGCTAGCCTTGGTCCAAATTACGATCTTAACCACATATATTATTAGTTAAGTGTCTATTGCGATCAGCTCCTCTCCTCAACAAAAGGCTTCTGCTCCCCTATTAACAATATTTCATCACTGCATAGATAGATGTAGAACGACAAAGGCATATGAAATAATGAACAACACAATGAAAGCCCCTTGGATTTTCCTATTCTACCCATAGTACAGGGCAAGAATAAGGAGACATTTCATGAAATTAGAAAGGCTGCAAAGGCTGATATGGATTAAGAGAAAGACTTTTCCTCTTTGAATATAGTTTATAACCAGCCTGTGAAATTAACTGCTGCCTACTAAGAGCTGGGGAAGAACGAGGTCATATTTTCTGTGTCTTTTTTTTATGTGGGATCTAGCGATATTCATATCCTCAAAGTACATTTTGAAATAAAGCAATAAGGGAACATCTGAGTTAAAAAAGATGAAACAGGAGGTATTGGTCTGCACAAGGCCCTTACGGGAGCTGTTGGTTGTTGTATGGCTGAATTAGCCTTAACAATGCTCTTAAGAGGAGTCTTAAAACAAGATGCTTGAAAAGCAGATGGGGGCAAGAAAGGTAATGAAGAAAAGGGAGAGGCCAAGGAAGGAAGGGTGAGATGCAGTCCACAAGCTGAAGTCCTTCAGAAGTCTGGGTGGACTTCTAGAGTAGGATGGGTAGTTCTGTCTATCCCACAGCAGGAATGATATTTGGGGCAAGTCAGCAATGCCTTTCTGAACTGGGCCACATCAGGAACAACAGGCACAGGGGGCACTGAGCTGGCACTGCCTGCCCCAGCCTGGAGTGAGAGCGGCAGGGAAGCTGGGGGCTGAGCCCCTGCCTGCCAGGACACAAAAACCAGGCGAGTCTAGAAGCAGGGCAGCTGTTTGCACAGCGCACAGCCCAAGCTCTGCACTGCTCTGTGAGTTGCAGTTTGCCATACAAACTCATCAGTGCAGCCTTTATTACTCAGGAAACTGCACTATGCTACATTTCATGGCGTCAAGCATCTTTAAATAAGAAAATTGAAGGTGGTCTAATCCTCTCTCATAGTAAACATAATAGTAAAGTTATGTTCAGCTCCTCTTGTTTCTATGCCTATAAATCCCTGATGCTAACTTTTGATTTCTCTGGAGCTTCTCCTGACAGCACTGAGGGTCACGGAGCCCTCTTCCTCCACTGGCATGAGCAGCTATCCTGCCTGGTCTGTTTGCAGAAATGGCAGTGGGACAATACAAAGACCATGCTGGACTTCCCCACCAGCTCCTTTTTGTGAGATGAAAATCACATGGTATATTACTCAAAGATTTAAAAGCTCATTGCAGTAGCTTAAGATCCACTGGCAAAATTAAAAGTGATAAGGGATGTTAATCTTCATGCTCCAGGGTATAAACTAATTACCATCTGGAGTCAGAAGAAAGCTTTCCTCTTTATACTGGTACAGCCTTTTACTGTTGCCTGGGAAAATGATGTTTGGAGGAGGTTGTTCCTCTCTCTGATGCATTGACCTTTGTCAAAGACTGGATTCTCAGCTAGTGGATCAATGGCCTATTTTAGGATGACATTCCTGTGTTGATATATCACCTTCCATTCAAATACATCCATTTGATTTAACATCCATTAGCAAGGTAATGCCCCAGAGCCTTGTATTTGTCAAACTGTTTGTTTACCCTTTTTATTCTTGAGATTAGTGCAATGCAATTGCAATTTTACATGCAAAGTGCAAGTGAACACATTCATTGCTCCATAACTCGCCTTTCATCTGAAAGGTTAGTGTTCCTTCCATGCCTTTTGGAGACAGCAGTTATGGTGACACTGGTACAGACCTAAGCCTTTTATCAATGAGCAGCGTGGCAGGTCTATTTGTTTGAGCCCTTGCTGACACCCACAGTCTCTGTAATTCAGTCTGACAGATTGAGGCCATGTTCCAGATCTCACAAAAGAAGCAGAGGCGGGTATTGATTTTTCTGTTATTGTTGGTGATTTGCTGCTTCATTCCTTTAACAAACGTTAAAAAAAATATATATATATATATAGTAAACAGGAAGGTCACAGCTGCAGGTTGGCAGAGCACACAGTGCCGTTTCCCCTCTTATTCTTTGCTGTCTCTATCTTTCTGATTCAATGGGCATGTTCCACAGACCTTGACGGCAACAACACTGGATAAATATGAAAAAATAACGATAATGCTGCTAACAACCCAGAGGGACTGTAGGAGAAATCTGGTTCCAAGCATCTTTCACACTGCAACTTTGAGTAATGCTCCTGAATCACAATTCAGAGTAACAGCTGTATTTATAGCTTCTCCTGCACTAACTCTGGCATGGAGATAACCTTCATGCCCATATGGAAACCAGGCCCCTCAGCATACTATGCTCAGGCTGAACTCTAACTCACCTCAGGTGTCAAGTCATTTGTCAAGCCCAGACTCAGTGCAGTTCCTACCACAGATGTGCTGAATACTGCTGGCCATGTCCCCTCACTTCTCCAGGTACGATGTGGACACCTCGGATAAAGTACATACCTGCCCTGTGCATCTGCTGCATTTATTTGGCAAGGTGCACATCTTGTAGCACCTCAGTCCTGATGTACAAAGATGCTAAGGTCTCAATCTCCCATTAAAACCAACAGAACTTAAACACCTAGATCCCTTCCCTAATCTACTATATTGGTTCCTGTACTTTTGGGAGCTTTCTAATCTCTAAGCATACTAAAGTAAACAAAAGATAAACCTTTATGTGTCTGTTGCTTCTATTATACATCATCTCAAAATGCTCAGGATTTCCCTTTTTACAGCTAATTGAGGACAGAAGATGTGCAGATTCAGGTCTGGACTCCTGGACAGAGCATGCTTCCATGTGTAGAAATAAGCCATTTGTAGTAATTCTCAAATAAATTCAGAACCTATTATCAGTGTCTTCAGATTTCTCTTAGAAAACACTAAACACTGCTTTATGTTTAGCACTGTGTTGAAAAAAAAAAAGTTGCAGTTGCTCAGGTTTGGGTTTTTTGTTTCTTGGGGGAGTGGGGTGGAGAGGAGAGGCTGGACTGCTCCCACATATCCTTGGCAGAGCAATAGAAACAAAACATCGAGCACTTTAATGGTATGCTGATGCCTCTAATGTAAGTACAAAATATAGAAGGGATTTTTTTAGCAGCCTTTCAGACTTCGAGAGAGATAAGTAATATCTTCGTTCTGTGAACGGAGCCATTTTCACTATCGCAGGGCTTTGACAACCAGCTTCCTACGCAGTTCGTCATGCCGAAATGTCACTAATACTGCCTGAATACTGATATTGTTCATGACTTTTTGTTATGTCTCATGTAAAGATTTTATGTATTTAATTTAGCAAAGGCATTGATAAACGGATATAAATCTTTGGAGAGGCCACTGATAAAAAACTCCTTTAATATCACACTGATGTCTGTGCTGCGTTAGGCTTCAATAATATTTACATTATTTCCTTTTTATGAGCTCAGTAGCATTGCAGTGATTGTTCTTAAAGATGATTGAAAAACATAGTAATCTCCTGGGAACACTGACATAAATCTGGAGTAACCTTGTTGCTTCTGGTGGAGAAACTTGTGCATTATTGGCATTGCTATTTGGGTCAGGGATTGTGTCATACCTGCAGTTACCAGTAAGGAGAAATACATCTACTTAGCTTGCTACATGTTCTTGTCCTTTCTTTCAAAATCCTTGGCTTGTTTGCCAAAACAAGTGTTTTCCCTTCTCCATCCATGATGCCAGTGGCGTGCAATACCTTCTTCTGGCACTGGCTCACAAGTAGCACTTACTGCTCTCCCAGAAGATGGGCCAGCAAAGAAGAAACCTGCTCCTGCATGGGTCACTGGTCAGAGAGAGGGAAGCAGGACCACTGAAGTCAGCAGACATCTTTATTTCTCTTGCTCCTGGCATTGCTGGCTTGCACTTCATCCAATGCAGCCTTGCTCCCATCAGCTGGCTTCAAGAAGAGCATGAGAGCACGTCCCTTAACGGCCATTCTCCAGCAGGCAGTTTGCAGCATGGGCTACACAGGGCAGCTGCAGGCTGAACAAACATCTGCTTCAGCTAGCAAACACTGAGCTACCAGTGGTTTTGCTTTTACCAGTTATAGCCCTATCTATTCTACTGCCTTATTCAATTTTTACATATATATATTTATTCATTTTTTTTACATTTAAAAATAAATGTGATGCTTTCAAGGAGGTAAATCACTGCTTGCTCTGTCTCTCAGGAGGTGATCTGTGCTCCCAGGCAGGACAGAATCCTCTTTGAAAGGCATGAGGTTTAATTCCCACGGTGCCACTGCATTTCTGTTTTACACACCCTGGCCTGGAGGTGATAACAACAGTGGGGGCACACCACTTCGCACCTTAGGGATGCTGGCTTATATCTCACAGGGATGCTGACATGTCAATGGATGCAGCTTATTAGCAGTCCTGCAGCCCCACTGAAAGGGAAGGTGTGACTTTTCACTGTTTCCATTAGCACCGTGCCAAGAGGTCACAGCAAAGACTGAAGGGAGTAGGATCACAGCGGGGGTGTAAGCACAAGCAGGTAGTCCCAGCACCAACGTGTTTAGCCAAAATATCAAAGCAGAGAGAGGTGGGAGTAAAAATGAAGGCAGAGAGGTGAAGCGATTGGCCCAAGGTCAAAGAAATGCTCTTTGCCAGAGGTGGAAACACAGCTCTCATGAGTCCATCTACAGAGCTCTGTTGATCCTCCAAGCAGCTTTCCCGTAAGTGGAATACATGCCTATTTTGACAGTCTTTTATTTGTGTACAACTATAATTGTGAACTTGTCATGGTAAAATGCTGTGTGAAACTTGGTCCTATTTGGAATATTACTTCTTCACAATATGCAAGAAGTCAAGTAGGAATGCCTTACAAACGTTATTCATGTTACACCTCAGTGGCAAGATAAATAATACATAAATTGAACGAACACCCAGGCACATTAATGGGGAAGGCTATGCAACTTCAACTACCCTATGAACTTTTCCATTTTCCTCACAGAAATTGTTTCTGTCGATATTTTGATTTAAATTGGGCTGAAAGAGAGAAAGGAGGAAAGTTTAATCAGAAGGTTGTCAACAAACTGTGCTCACTTAAGAATTAGTGGACAGTGCCGCTACTTGCAGTTTTGTATACTATATATCTTTCCTACAGATAAGTTGTTCTGGGGGCTATCTGGGGGGGAAATAATAAACAAAACAAAAAATTCATCTTATTTAATTTTTATTTTGTTTTGGAAAAAAGTTGATTGGAATTTTTTCATTGCTGGTGTATTTTTGCAAGAAGTAAAAACTTTAAACTGGTACAAAAGAGTATTTATTGTAGCATTACTCCTAATTATCATGCAATTTTCCTCAGTGTTGGGAGACTCATGGTTAGCTGTTAGAAAAAGTTATGCTTACTGAAATAAGGAAAACTACGGAAACACCTTCTGCTGTAAGAGATACAAATCACTGCCACCCTACCAATTGAGCAGCTGAAGAGCTGTCAGCTTTGCCTTTTGGCTTCACTATCCTCAGCAGTTCCCACCCTCTCTCTTGTTGTGATTCACTGAAAGTAATTCAGCCCTTGATTTACATCATGAGCTCTGCGGACGATTCACTGAAAGTAATTCAGTCCTTGATTTACATCATGAGCTCTGCGGACCAAGAACTTGTCTCTTTGTTTAGCTCCGGTAACATCTCTTATTCCTAATGCATACAATTAACAGTAACACCATAGCAATGCAAAACCTCAGATGCTGCCCAGCTTGGCGGCAAAGTAAACATTCACCATTATCTTTACAGTCTACTGAGATTCAAGGGTTTGAATTAGAAGAGACCATTGTTCCACCTAGCAGTCAAAAGCTAACTTTAGCCCAATGGGCTCATATCCACCCTCCAGAAAAGCTTCTCTTCCCATCAGGCACAGGAGAACAGTGGTCCTACTTCACAACATCCTTTCCTCTCTAACCCAGATACCCCTGTATCAAGCTCAACAGCCTGTGACCTGTGGTGTTCATTGATAGCCTGTTTTTATGGCGGGTAAAAATCACTGATCCTTCACTGAGGTACTTCCTGAATCTTGCCTTTATCTTTCTAATGTTGGCAAGGTCTTATCTTTCAGCAACAGAATCCAGCCAGGGATGGAAGAAAATATTGTTCATCTTGGTTTAGTATAAATTTGTCAACCTAAGGAGAGCTTTCTTTCCCAGAGGAGGGTATTAACTATTGTGAAGACACAGGAAGGGATGCAGAAAGGCAGGGAGAGGTTGGCCAGGTAACACAAAGCAAGCAAATTCTACTTGCACATCACCACTGCTTTCTCCCTGCCCACATTGATTGACCCAATAACAGCATCATTTACAACAGGAGATGAGCCTAGTCCAGGAGTGATGGCAGCTGCTTGGCAGGTTGGTAAAAGGCATGTTAGGCTAGGTTTCAGTAAACAAGTGATCTTCAACAGCATTCCTGCACTCGCAGTTGTATTGCTGGCAAGGCCAGCAGAAGCCCCAAGAACTCGAAGTTTGGAGGCAGAGGATGGCAGAAAGATTCATGTCTGAAACAGTTATGTACTTCATTGTACAATGACATAATGAAGACTGCACAGGTTCTTTTCCTCAAAAATTAGGGGGTTTATTTGTTGTGGTTTTTTTTTAAATAAAACACTAATTCAAGGTCAATAGTAAAAACATGCAATACTACAAGTGGCAGAACAGAGGGAGAAACTGGCCCAGAATACAAAAAGCATTAGAACAGGAAGCAAATTAAGAAGTCCTTATAAATTGATGGTGTTAAAGCCTGGGGAACAGTAAATGAGGAACACTCCAGTCAGTTATAGAAAGACTTAGATCGTTTAGAAGCTAATGGCAAAGACAGTTCAAAGCTGACAAACACAGAATAATGAGGACTTTTAAATATCTTGTACTCTCTGTGAATCTTAAAATGCACAGATTAAAAAGGTAAGGAACCCCAAAGAGACAATCTAAGGGTTGGTTTGTTTATTCTGTTCTGGAAATGGAAAGCAAAATGCAAGGTCTTCCCTGGGAACAAGTGTGTTAAGTAAATGCCCTTACACCAGGAAGAAATTTAGCCAAAATAGTAAAATTGTTTAGTAGGTAACATAAAATCTAAGGAGAACAGCAAGAATAATTTAGAAGGAAATAATTTGAAATCAACAGAAGTAGGCATCCTGACTAGTTATGTATTCTTGAAAATCATAATAAACCTCTGAATTCCTTTGCAGATCTGGCCTTCAAGCAATTGGAAGTCAGGTTTCACTTAGAAGTCAACATACTTAAGAGTTCACTTGCTTAAATCATCCTTTACAGTGAGACTAAGGCTCCTGAGTCACTTTAGTGCTTTGGAAAATACCACTTTGTGCCCAAACACAATACCATACCAAGCCCATACCAACCACACCCTCCTGTTCATTCTGCCAAGCCATGCTTCAAATTTAAACATATTCTATATGAATGTTCAGAGCATAACTTTCAAAGCTTACAAGACTCTACTGCTCATAACGGAGCAAAACAGATCTACCGTTACCTGTCTGGTGTTAAATTAGGTGATCTAATCTTTTGTTCATTTCCTAAAATCATGTTTCTTCCAAAATGTGGCAGCTGACATGTAGCTCCCAGCAGATCCTCGCTATTACACAGCTCTTCCAAGAACATAAAGACCAGAGTCTCTTTCTCCACAGTGGAGCTATTCAACAAAAATAAAAAGGTACCATTTTCACAGGATCTTTTGCACTGTTGTCCTGGTTTCGGCTGGGACAGAGTTAATTTCCTTCCTAGTAGCTGGTACAGTGTTGTGTTATCAACAAATAATGTTGATAGCACACCGATGTTTTAGTTGTTGCTAGGTAGTGCTTACGCTAGTCAA
>NW_008796193.1:5917654-5946310 GCF_000699145.1 Aptenodytes forsteri
TATTATTTTATTTCAATTATTAAACTGTTCTTATCTCAACCCATGAGTTTTCTCACTTTTACTCTTCCGGTTCTCTCCCCCATCCCACCGGGGGGTGGGGGGCGAGCGAGCAGCTGTGTGGTGCTCAGTTGCCGACTGAGGTTAAACCACGACAACTGTGAAATCCTACTCTGGAGCCAACTCACCTCTTCAAGTTGACCAGCCTACTCCTACATTGCACATAGGTGTTCAGTGACATCTCTGAACATTTCCAATGCTTCATTAAAGCACTAAACTGTGAATGCCATGTTTCTAGTCTCACAGCCCTTGCTGGCCTCTAAGCTGTAGAAAACCCAGCAGTTTGATACAAATAAAACAATGGTTGGTTACCATATATTAAATGACATGGACAAAAACTTTACTGAGCTCCTACAGCACAATGTACAAATTACTTGGCCAACAAACATCGTTAAGCTTTGCTTAATAATCTTGTAGCGTTTGGCAAACATACTGTTCAATAAGTGCCTTATTAAATTTAATTTTAAGTCTTTCTTTGAGATATGTAATTCTAAGGGTGATCATGTATTTGATTATAAGATATGAAAAAACACCAGAGTAAGTGATTAAGACCTCAGAACCTAAAAAAAAAAAAAAAAAAAAAAAAAAAAAGAAGCAGACCTACTTGAACACTCCAGAAAATGGTGCTGAAAATTGTCTGGATATGAAGTTTACAACCATTTTAAGGGCTAGGCAGTTTCAGGATGTCATCTGTAGGTGTTTAATGACTAGCAGGTCTGTGCTGCCATGGGAAAACACAAATACTTGCAAATGACAAACATTAAACAAAACTATCAGTAAGAGTCAGGTCAATTTTTGGAGGATTTCACACTCCTTTAGATATAGCCTTGCAGGTACTGAAGAGACAAAGGGAAAAACCCATGTTCAAGTCATGAAGGTTACTATTTCCCGTCTGTTGGTCAGCTTGATTATGCTGGTCTTGATTATGTGGATGAGAAAACTTGAACTGGAAGAAGGATAACTGAGTAAGCCACCTTGTATTCAGGACAAATTGATGAAAAGGGTTATAGCAACGGATGTAAAGAATGACTGACCAAGCCATAGTATGATAGGTTAAAAATAAGAGGAAAATAGTCTATAATTATTAGAAGCACAAAATGTAATTCTTAATGAGGCTTCAAAATTCACCAAAGGAATGAAATAAATACAATAATGTCTTGTTCCAATTTAAAAGTGAGTCACTGGAGAAAAGATTAAAACTTAAAGCCACATATTGAAATGGAGAGAGCGAATAAGTAGATTTTTATAGTTGTGTTCAAGAAGGGAGAGTCATACTAAAAATACAAGAAGATTAAATAGGCTAAGTATGTAACTGCTGCTGTAACATCACAGTTAGAAACCCCAATGAATTCAATAGTTAAAAAAAGAGAGATTATGTGTTCCAGGACGGTTGTATCATGTTCTCAGTTACTACATACCAGCCTTAACACCACTCATTTTACTCTAACCAGTGAGCTCCACTCACTATATACAAGGACAGGTACAACACAGAGCATCCTAAACGCTTTGTATATCCTTTTGCTATTGAAATGCAGCCACTTCCCAGAAAGTGTGACAATGCAAACGCATCTCAAAAGAGCATGCCAGAAAATCAACATCTTTTCCGTAAGGAAAACTCATGAAGAAAATCCTCTTTTATATTTTTTAAATGGGAAAAACTGATGTTTTTTCCCCACCAGGAGACTGAAGCTATCTTGAAACTTTTCAACATTTAGTTATTAGCCAAAACGTTTTGACCAGTTGTGCTCTAACAGAAACACAGAAATGAAAATTGAGACAAAGATATCAACTGATGGCCCAGACTGCCACAGGTATTAGACCCCTATCAGGATCCGACCTTACCACATGAAAAATATTATTTGTTAAGAAACATCCACACAAAGGACTTTCATTTGCGATATCTTGTCCAGGTAACCCACACCTGGCAGCCTTACAATACTTCAATTTATAAGCCTCAGAAAGCTGAAGGAATGCCTTTTAAATATATCCAAACTGGTGTAAGTCTGTGTGAAATCAATAGGCAGCATTCATTTAGCAGGAGGTTGAACTCACGCCAATTCTGACTGAACTGGAAGGTCAAACAAACACAGATATTTCAAGATTAAGGTTTGGGAAAATTAATTGACCTTTCATATGCTTCTCTAAAATTACGTCTTTAGTTCTGGGAGCCAATAACAGGAGCTGGAGCTCTACAGTGACTAGATCACATTGGTGACAGGTGAAGTTACTGTCCATAGCTTTAATTTAAGGAATGATGCCATCAACAGCTAAGCGCAGATGTAACAGGCTCTGTGGTTTCCCCACAGTCCTTCATGTTTTCCAACCAGTGCAATGGCTTTTGGAGGAAAGAAAGGAAGGCACTACATCCTGCATTGGATTTGCAAGCTGTGGGTCTATACATCTGTGCATGAAACCAAGTTTCCAGCCTCTGCTGCACCAATGAGGAAAAGTCCCGGGCATCTGAACCCATCATTTATGCTGGAGGAGGAGCAAAGGCACCATGCCTGTCCCTTCCTTGGCACACTGTCCCTCTTCCTCCCCGTTCTCCCCTACCTACTTTCAGACAACAACATTCAGCGTTACTGGCTCTGCTGTGGATCAATCTCTGCGTGAGTGCACTGAGCTTTTCAGGGTAGCAAACATTTTTCCTCTCCATTCAGTACCTTCTCACCATCAACCATAAATAAGCGACCGTCATTGATGAAGCTCTGGCTGCTGCTACTTTTTCATTTTACATTACCACATGCATGTGGGAGGGGGCAGTCCTTGCCCAGAAGGGCTGACCAACTAAATAGCAAGGAATGGGGATGAAAAAGGATAAATATCCTGCACCTCACACTTGGCCATGGGCCCACACAGAAGTCAAACATGTCTGTGGAAGCCACAGCTGGTCTCCTAGTCCCTGATGTGCACCTCCCTCTCAGCACAGAGAAGAAAAGGTGACCTCTCTCTTCAAAGGAAAATCATCCCCAATTATGATAACCTGAAATTCCTCGGCGAAGAGGCACTTTTTCAAGCTGGGCCAGGTATGGAGTACAAAAGGAAACCAGCATACACAGTAACTGTTCCCAGAAGGTCGCTTCAAAGTTTCTCTGAATGATACAATTTTTATGCTATTTATCTGTGCAAGAAGGAAAATACAGCTCACCCGGGTAGATTATAGTGTTGCTGATGGATTAAGACTTAAAGCAAGTCTTGTCATCTTTTATTAGGTACAACATTCGAACACACTGGTAAGGCATAAACTGCATCATTGCTAGGTAACATCAGATTTTTCAATTATTATTATTCCAGTCATCATCGTGCTGGAACATGTAGAGATTTAAAAGTCAAATACCATAATTATACCCACAGGAGGAGTGCATGGAGGGGAGTCCTTGCTGGGTTCATAGGTACACACGCTTGGCAGGTTTGGTTTCTATATGGTAAATTTTTTTTAAAGGCAGTGCAGCAATAATTCAGGCATTCAGACTTCCATTTCCTTTCCCCCCTTGTAAATATTCAAAGCAATACATTGAAGTATAGGTTGTCTTCTCTTGTCTCATTTATTTTAGAAATCCTAACAACAGTACACGTTGATAGTAACCTTACTGAGACTCAGGTCCAGGATGGTGAAGGGAGAAACTCACTTTTCCTATTAGCAGTCAAGTACCACTGGTTACAATTCAGCAGCTATATTGAATGAAATTCAGGTCAAGAAGTTTTAGGAAATCAATGAAACTCTGTTTCACTGAATTCCTGAAATTTTGGATAAGGTTGCATTTGTGCAGAGTTAAGCCCAATGGTGCCAAAGGCATGGGTTGTATCCGAGATACAAAAGCAGGTAAATAATTTCTCCTCATCTTCCACAACCAGCAACTCTGCCCAAAGCCTGATCCCAGCACTTAGCTACTTCTAAAAAAAGAGAAGTATACATTTTTCAGTAGGTTGTAATGCTTTCTTAAGCACTTAACAATTTTAAAGTGGCATTTTATTGGTGTTTATCATAATTTAATGGTACAATCATATGCTTAATATTTTGTTACCTGAAAATAATTATTTCTCCACTGAAGCAGGTATGTTCTGCTTAAGAACTACTATAATACCACTTCTGTTTCAATGAAGCTTCACTACACTACACTTGCTTTTCTTCCTTATAGCCTTGACATATTTTAGTTATAAAAAGCAGAGTAAAAGTACAAAATTTTTAAAACTGTGTTTTAAGTCTCTCACTAAGCTTAATTGTCTAACAGCACTGTGCTTCAGTTATTTTTCAAAAATACAAATTAAGGTAAGAATCATTCCACGTTTTGTTTACTTATAACACCACAGTGCTGGCCAATGTTCTTGATGCTCACAATGTGAAATTGCTTCAGTAAGTATAAAAAAGGTAAAAGGCTCATTAAGAACATCCTGGCTCATGTGCTAACTTCAATTACATCCAGCAGAGAATTAACTGGTAGCTCCAGTGTCATTACATAAAATTTAAACAAACGTAAATGAAAGCAGAATCTAACCCAAGGTTACAGGGTCTCATGACCTGCGAGGAGATGTCTTGGTTCAAATATCAGGGTTGTCTTATATTTTGTTTAGTTGGTGCAAAAAAGCCTAGACTTGAACATACCCACCTTCGAGGCTTAAAATCCATCCCCAAAATTTTCAACTGGAAATATCAGAAAGCCACTGCCTGTGGATGTCTTACGCACCGTTTCAGCTCCCTGTTGCTCTGCCATAGGGAGGCATGTGCTGAAGAAAGAAAAATGTCATCTGGTGCCAGCAGGAAAATACCTTCAGGCATAAAGCGATGTCTTCCTGGCTCTTAGGAGAGGGTACTCCTGCCTGGGGAATAGCGCTCTCTGAGGATTGGAAACATTGTACAGTGGGAAATCCCGATGAGCCGCTGACTGAAGTAACAGAATGGTTCCTATTTTACAATTTGGAAATCCAGCAGGAGAAAATGGAAATCAATAAGGTTGAATATTTCAGAATCCTGAAAAAAAAAATTCTGAATTTCATGGAGCCTAAATAACACAAGGGTGTAGTTATCTCTGTTAGTACTTTTTTTCCCCCCCCTCTCCTCTGAAAGGCTGCACCAATTTTTCCTATTTAACAAGTTACAGGAAGCCCTACATACCATGTCACACACTGACAACCTGATCCAAAGCCCCTCAAGGAAAGTAAGGCTTCCACTGACATCAGCATCTTTGGATGTGGTTGAAAGGAAGTGGGGTGGTTTTTTCCCAAAGAAACAGGCTGATGAACTTGGCATGTTTATAACATGAAATCCAGTAGAACAGTAAAGGATAGGATAAATGTGCCAGAGTAGAGGCTGGAGGACAAAGAAGGTCACAAAATGACATCTCTGGTCTTTTGTCCCCAGCTGGCTATACCACCAGCTGCAGAAACAGTACTGGTGGCGGGTACTGCTAGTGGAGCAGGCCCCTTCTAGATACCTGCTCACCTGCCCGTCTCCTTCCCTCCCAGGCAGGGCAGAGAGGCTGGGTTTGGCCCTCAGGCTTTGCAAAGGATAGTGCCACATACCGGACTAAAGTGGAAGCACAACTCTGAGCTGTCTGTGAATAGGATCTGCTCCTGTAAGTCAAACAAGTCATTCTGGCCATCCCTACTACTGCACTTGCTTTTCCCTACAGCTAGCAGACAGTTTCAGTCAATATAACACTCCCCCCCTCCCCCCTTAATCCATCACTCAGTTGCCCTCTGAACAACCCCGACTTGAAAAGGTATGGGAACCACTTAATGTTTCAAGCAACACAACCGCCTAGACCAACTTCTACTGAAGAACCAAGAGGTTCTTCATTGAGGTGCTGGAGCATGTCCAAAGAAGGGCAACGAAGCTGGTGAAGGGTCTGGAGAACAAGTCTTATGAGGAGCGGCTGAGGGGACTGGGGTGGTTTAGCCTGCAGAAAAGGAGGCTGAGGGGGGACCTCGTCGCTCTCTACCACTACCTGAAAGGAGGTTGTAGCGAGGTGGGTGATGGTCTCTTCTCCCAAGTAACAAGCGATAGGACGAGAGGAAATGGCCTCAAGTTGCTCCAGGGGAGGTTTAGATTGGATATTAGGAAAAATCTCTTCACCAAAAGGGTTGTCAAGCACTGGAACAGGCTGTACAGAGAAGTGGTGGGGTCCCCATCCCTGGAGGTATTTTAAAAGACATGTAGATGTTGCACTTAGGGACATGGTTTAGTGGTAGACTTGGCAGCGCTAGGTTAACAGTTGGAATTGATGATCTTAAAGGTCTTTTCTAACATAAATGAGTCTATGAAGGGGAGGGTTTAAAACATTTCAACACTTAGCACCAGGGAATATTATAAGATCCTGACAGTACAAATCCTGCTTCTGAGCTGTAAGCATTGGATATTTGACATGTTCACGAGAACCCTAAAAATAAATTATCTTGAATATTAAAAGCCTTTGTATCCCTGAAGGCCAGCTCACCACCACCAGTATAGTTTGTTATCTCAGCAGTTAACAAACAGCAGGAGCCACACAGCCTGGAACGGTCACGTAAGTGTCTGTAGCTGTTCTGCTACAACAGGAGGGGAATCAGGGATAATTACAGGCTGAATGAGTTGCATAATACAGCGTGCATCCTCAGCAGTACATTGTGTCCTGATTACCAGCGCAGAAGCTAGAGCTGCATTGAAATTATAGTTTTAAATTCAGCCATCTTTATTCTAAGAGACTGAACGCAAGAGGCAGGAACAACCAATTCCAGAGATGAACAAAAATTGGTCAGGGGCTTGGAAAGGATTGCATTGTCTTCTGGCTGGCAGTCTGACAGCCGCTGATTTCTGTGTAGCACTGTGTCTAATAAATAGGTGGAAAGGCCTTTGAACAGGCTAGATTCCCCTCCTAAGCTCTTCATTAGAAGGTTTAAATTTCAGGACACCACTCTCCTACAGTTGTCACAAGGCATTAGGAAACTTATGTCCAGTGACTGCTGCCCAAGAGATAAATAATGCCAGGTCCCGGCAAAAAGAGAAAGGATGAAAAGAGAGAAACAGACACTCAGTCTGATGCTCAGAGGCTGCAAAATGATGGATTTTAAAATTAATGCAACCTCCCACTTGCTAAAATGTCCAAATAGGATTTGGGTTCAGTTCCAGATCTTCAAAAGCAGTATTTTCAATCATGTCTTTGCAGTGTGTTGGAACTTCTTATTAGCTTATTCTCTAACCGGTTTCTTTATTTTCATCTTCTAGAGAGGCTAGCCCTTTGCTGAAGATCCCATGCTCCATCTCTTCTACCACTATCCTCACCATCAATCTGGACAGTTTGTCACAGACATTTTTATTTAGTTTTCATGTAATTTCTCACTGTATTACATTGCAAATGGTTTAAACTAATTTACCCCCCTCCTATGTTAACAAACAATTTTTAGTGAAATCATGGCTTCCTTCAAAGACACTGTTTCTTTTCATATTCTGCAGTATGTAAAATGCCCACAGAGCCTCTTCCAGGATTCATTATTTATCACTTCTGATGCAGAGATCAAAGGCATACAGGACTGATAAAGCTGAATTTTCCTCAGAAGTAGACATCAAGAGGTCCCATCGATGGTTCCGGCACGGACATTCAGGCATATATGTATATTCATATGCAGGTATATATAATCATATTAGTATTTACCTTATATTTCTGCTCTCTATAGCCATTCTTCTGAATGAAAAAAATAGATACAATTTCAAGTCAAATTCACTGGAGGAAGGTACCAGTGTACTTGTACAGTGTCTAAGTGTCTCTTGGTCACCATAGACACCTAAGGGCTGCCAAAATGTTGCACAAGCCTAAATCTGGCCAAATACTTTCACCGGGCAAGCAGGGCAAGGGGCCATGATCAGAAACATACGTTATTGAATCTGTTGTCCTTACATAAAGGAGAACCCCTTGATACTCTCATCCACCATGTCCCTAAGCACTGAAGTTCTTGTCTGGATCCAGCTGTGTCAGCACAAGAGGGTACAATATCAAGCTGGTCCACTCTAAATATATGTGTCTGCTAACCTGGGTTATTAGGACCTCTTTCACAACCACAACTGGAACAAAAGGCAAGCATGGGACCACATTGAAGGGTTATCTCTAGCAGCCCATGAGACCCATAACACAGGATTTATTGCATCGTGAAGAAAAGGTGAACTTCACCCCAGAAAGCTTTAATTCAGCTCCCTAGGAATTGTTGAGGGAAATGTCTACTTGGAGAAAGATAGGCAGACAATCCCATATCCTTTAATTAAGGCAAACAGAAAACGAAGACTGTCAGATTAAATATTCTTAAAATAAATAAAACTAGTAGTGAATCATTCACACTGTTATGATCATAAGTTCATACTTACTGTTCAAAATGTAAAATATTCCTAAAAGCTGAGCTTCATCATGCAGTATAAATAAAACAAAGCCTTATTATAATATGTTAACATATATATGACAATAAACCCAATATAGTAAATGGTTTGGCTTTTGCTAATATTTTAAGGGGGTGTGGTTGTTTGTGGTTTTGTTGTTTGATTTTTTTTAAATCATGTAGTACTAACTAACATTCATTTCAAAATAAATGACCAGACTGCGTGTATTCTGTATGGTGTTCAGATACATACAGTATAGAAGTTTAATTTTCATTCTGAATTAATTAAGAATTAATGACTACTTAGACTGTTAGTCATGTCTTGAAATGCTATTTTTCTCAAAGGAAGGCAGTGGCAGAATTAGTCAACTCTGAGAAGTACAATTAGATGCAGCTTCATGAAAAGCATGAAGAGTTCAGCACATTAAAGGATATTATTTTACTGAGCATGTTATATGCAGCGAAAGAACCTTTTGTATGTCTGCAAACCATTTAAAATTAATCTATTTTTCATTCAGTCTTACATATTGTATTAGAACTTCAGCTATCCAAGTATCCTTCATTTCTTCAGTCATTAAAATTAATATATTAGCATACTCTGAAGTAGGGCTGGACCTATGGTTTAAATAGCTTCCAACATAGCACAGCAGAAATGTTCTTAAAGGATGCAGAACCCTGTGGTCATCTTTTCTCCAATTTACTACCAAGTGTTATATCATTGTTCCCCCCAACTTTCTATGGGAGGGTAATAAGCAACAAGGAGGCAGTAAGGAATTTTAACAGAAGCCTGGTTCAGCAAAGAGCATGCTTATTGCTCAGTTTATGGTAGCCTGAGGTTTGAAGAGCATTTCTGCTGTATAGCGCTCTTTTGCAGGTGTGTTTCGTGGGCTGGCAGTTGGAGAGTGTGAAAAGGAACTTTCAGCTACAAGTGAAATCTGCACCTGGGAACTTGCCTGCAAGGCAACCCACCTTCCCTGGGTAAGGGTCCATTACAGGTAAGTATAAAATAATCTGAGATCCTAAGAATCACAACATTATTCCCGACACATTCTCCACTGAGGATTATTAAGCACTGACAGTATGCTTGTCACCCGGGGTTAAACGCATCCTATGGAGAGGAATTACACGGGCCCATATGCTACATTGCTAGAGCCAAGCAAATATTTTTCAGGCAAATATTTTATTCACAAAAAGGACTTATTTCTCAACTGAAATAATTTGCAAATGCAGATCAAATTCACTGAATTGCTTCAGAGGTTTAATACAAGAAGGGAAGACAAGCGTCTAAAAAAAAAAATCTGTGCATATTTTAATCTGGTAGTTTGAAACAAGAAGTCTCATCTTTCTGTTTTGTTTCAAAATTATTTCTTTTGCATTTGGCATAAGAAGATATTCCAAGAGAAGATCTCCATAAGCAGAACTCTTCCCTCCCTGCATTTTGGGCCAAAGTTTAATTTCACACAAAATTAATTTCAGAGGTTTGTGGGGAAAGGATTCATCTACACTGAAAAAAGCAGTTGCTTTGTTATACAGTTATAATATCCCAATGTTTTAGGGCCTGATCCTAATTTAGGTAAATGTAAAAAAGATATTTGCTCAAGTAAAAACTGCAAGGCTAGGCCAATTTTTATAAACTGTGAAACCGAGGTGCTAAACCATGAACTGTGTGTCTTGGGCAGATGAGAGCATGAGGAGAAGAGCAGAAAGTGCAAGAACGTCTACTGAGGTCCTACAAGAAACAAGATCACTGCTTTTCAAAAGCTCAGAAAGTTCCCAAGCCAGCAAGACAATTCCCATATTAAAAATTAGGAATGTTCTTCCCCATATTGAAGCTTAAATTTGCTAAGGCTAGGGATTGGATTTGGGCTAATTTAATCTAAGACAACGGGAATATAGAAATTGTGCACAGAAAACAAGGGCAGCAAGAGACAATCATCATAATTGAGTTCAAAACCCTCCAGGAGATGAACAGATGATGCCAGTCATCAGTGGAACAAAGGAAAAAAGGAGATGAAATTGGAGGGGAACAAGCACTTTTACAGCTCCAGCTAAATAAAATCTCTAACTCTCCTACAGTGCATTAATGTTTATTGAGCAACAGAAATACAAAGAAAACTGAGACAGTGACATTACAGCCACCCACAGCCTTCCTCAGGTTATGCTTGTAGGGATAAAAGATGAAGCGGTTTAATACCTTCTAATAAGACTGAGTCATACCACCTCTTCTCATGTGTGGCCTTCATTGTCAGCACAATGGGAACGTCCTTGCTTGAGCAGACTCAAGGATACCTACACTGTCACAACTTTCCATTGTGTGAGCAGAACGTTTGAGAGGGAAATCAAATTAAAATATTTCAGCATCAGACAGGCAATGTATCTGGGAACTCACCTACTAAACATCCTAAATCGCTGCATTTATAAAATGGATTATGTGATGCGGGAGCCTGGGAGAGCACAGGATCAAGTCTGCCAAACGAGAGGAGCCCTTCCTACCCTAAAAACCAATCACAGGGCTCACTGGGAGGCTGAAACGGTCACGTTGCTGAAGCGCTATCCCACATTCCCCTACCCTGCCTCCCCTGGTGCTCCCACCTCAGCTGTGCAATTCTCCTCTCCAATGCCTGGTAAATCCCAACAGGAAAGGGAGGTCCAGCTTCTGCTGCCAGCGTGGTCGCCATCCAGGACTAGGGCCCTGATCGCATACAGAGTCTGCAAATACAGACTCGGACACGAGCGGGCCATAGCCACAAGGAGACTGTTACAAAAGGGGAATTTATGATAGTCACCTCTATTAGCAAGTGGATCCCCAAAAACCACTAATACCTATTTCACTGTACCATTTCATCCAGGACAATCCTGGGGCTTGAAGTCAGCAGGAAAGATGCCTGCAGACCTCATTTTAATTAGTACTCAGAAAGTCCAGAAACACCAAAGATATCACTACTTTCATTCCATCCTGCTATGCATGGGAATATAAATTTTTTCCTTCTCTGATACACCTTCTTTCTTCAAGATCCCCTGCTTATTCAGTGAAAAGGGTGGAAATAATTTGCAGAAAGAGCAACTACTCAGTGCTTTCCTTAGACATCCTCACTCAGAAAAATCTCTCAGCCTTTTCCTTCCCACCTCTGATGAGGCTGAGCTCTGACAATAGTATTGCTTGTTTCCTCGTACACTTTACTAGAATATGGGACATCACACAGCATTTGCATGATTCATGAGGAATACAACACACATCTTCACTTTTATGAGCAGCAGTATATTGTTCTCATTTTACAGATGCAAAACTGAGATGCAAGGGGATTAAAAGGGAAAAAAACCACCCTTTGTTCCTTCATATTTTTAGGATAATTACTTTCCACACATATGAAATTGTGACAGGGCCTTGAAAACTGAGCCTTTTGGTGCCTAGTGGCAGAAGGCTCAGCATCTTAACAGCCTTTGACCTCAGCAGCCCGAGTCTTGCTGAAACCTCCCACACATCAGTGAAGCTGCCTTGGCAGCAGAGAGGTGAAGCTGAATGCCAGCAGCACGAGGGACCAGCCTCTGCGGGGCTTAGGTGCATACAGGAGGTCCTGCTGCATTCTCGGTTTGGATGCCAGGCAGGCTGGGAAAGCTTCTGCAGAAGGTATACCCATGGT
Source organism: Aptenodytes forsteri (assembly GCF_000699145.1). Classification (NCBI taxonomy): domain Eukaryota; kingdom Metazoa; phylum Chordata; class Aves; order Sphenisciformes; family Spheniscidae; genus Aptenodytes; species Aptenodytes forsteri. The sequence goes on from NW_008796193.1 coordinate 5,929,693, forward strand.
CTTCACTCAGCATGAAGGATGTGTATGAATGAGAGATTTGGTGTTCCCAAAGTGGGCAGCCTCTCCTCTCATGAGGAAGACAGGTCAAGCCGTTATGTCTTTGCATTCTGTCACATGAATTATTCGTGTAAGTCTGTCAGCTAGATGTTATCAGCTACTAATGGAGCCAATCCAGTCCTTCCCATACTGGTGATAGCACCCGAGTGAATGGCACTAAGATCTTTGCTGTTTGAGATCTTGAGTGTATCTTCTAATTTCAGCCCAAATGATTAAAATCTGGTATGATTAAAAAGAGTAAAAGCTGTAAGCAACTGCAGACAGCCTCTCCCCTAAAGGAAAGCCAGTAAATACTGAAAGATGCATGTTCCAGTTTGGGTCCTAAAATAAAGAACAGTACCAGGTTTGTGATTTAAAAGGCTCCATGTTTGCCTCTAAGCAGGCATTTCATTCAAATTTTCACTCCTCAGACCTACTCACTGATAAATGGCATTGGCAACTACTCTGAAAATGTATGCAGAAAAAGAGCTAGAAGCAGCCATATAAGCAAGCAGGAGATTTATTGCCAGGTTTTGGTGTGAACAGTGCTTGTCTTTCTCATCCATGACAGAGAAGATAATCTGCTGAGAATGGTAGAAGGAAACAAAAATATGAAGTAGGGAATGATGTTTTGCACTGTGTTTGCTTTTCCTTCCTCTCCTTGTTCCCTGCTTTCACACAAAAATGATGATATGCACATGTAGAAGACCAGTTTGGTATCTTCAGCCTCACAAACCCTAGCACGTATCAGCAGAACTCTTTTGCTTTCAGCACGGTGAGGGCCAGTTTCTATCAGCTGAAGTGTCTTAATCGAATGAACATAAATACAAGCTTTTATAGCACATGAAGAAACATCTTAGCTATAGCAGCAACTATCTGATAAAACTCTTCTAAAAACATCAATGTTCATCAGTTTAAACAAAAAAAAAAAAAGAAACATCTGCTATAGCAGCAACTATCTGATAAAACTCTTCTAAAAACATCAATGTTCATCAGTTTAAACAAAAAAAAAAAGGGAGGGGGAGGAGCAAATGAGACCAAATATTTTTTAATTTTTAAGTGTATCCACACTCAATTCAGCTGGTTTCAGAAACATGGTTATCAGTAGATTAACATAAGCTGCAGGTGAAAAAGTCTCACTAAATATGTCCAGAAAAGGGTATAGTCCCCTCTAGATGTATTTAACCTGGAATGTAATGCAGTCCTCACTGTGACAGATGGCCAGGTGATGTCAATTTTGGATTACTTTCTTTCCTGGAATGGAATCTTACCAATATATGCAAGTATGTTGCCCCACCATTTGGCCACCCTCCTAATTTTACAACAGGTTTTGCAGTATTAATGACTGAAACTCCTCCTGGAAGTACGTTATTATGCGAAATCCTTGGCCTTCATATTTGAAAAAAGTAAATTTTAGTCATTAAGATTGGACACAAAAGCATGAGAATATGACCTCTAAGGAACTGAAATAGAGTCCAACTTCACTGAGGGCTTTTAATTTACATAGCCTTCAAGCCAGTCAGTACACTGCCTTCATTTTTTCCATCAGGGCACTGTAAATAAAATGCATCCCCAAACTGAAATTTTCATAGAACTCATTTAAAAAAACAAGATCAATTTTAATAATACCTTATATGCTTTCACTGCAATGGAAACAATTGTGGTAAAACAGTCTCCAGCCATGGCTGTGATTCAAACACTGAACCATGGCAAGGCTAACACGAAACAGATGATAGGAAATAGTAATGTGTAAATAGCAATAGTAATGTGTAAATAGCAATAACATGAACAGTGATTTACACTGTCTGCATTGAGAGAAGTGTAAGCAACAAGACAAGTCCATTGTATTTTTAGAATTTTCCTAGCTTTGTTAACTTAATGTTTTATTATCAAAGAAAGGATATTCGTCATCTGTGATGTGAGAATTTTCATCAACTAATGTCCCATTATAAACCATGTGTTTTTGAATAGGGCCTTTTCAATAATTTTTAAGTGATCAATATATACAGATTAACATAACAATTGTTTATTGCTGAGTATATTTATATTGATGTCTATACTATAGGGCTTCAGGTTTATAACCCTTAATTACTCACACAGTTCTATGTTGCTTGATTATGTAATTCTGTAAAACTACAAACATGCCAGAAAGTTGTCATTAATTTGGAAAGTAATCTGGAATCCAATTCTTTCAGACAATTTATCCCCAAAAATTAGTCCCACAGCTTCAAATATCTAAGAACTTCAGTGTTGTTTCATTCCTGGAGTGAGCTCATTTGAAGTATTACTTTTAAAGCAATGTATATTGGCATTGACTGCTCTGAAATTAGTTTAAATTAGGTCAGAAATAGACTTATTGCCTATAAAAATCTTATCTTCTATAGATCAGTGGTTAGCTCATGGTTATTGGAAAATATTTCTCCCTCCCACTTTAATCCTGCTCTGTTTGGTTTTTTCCCTCCTACTTTAGAAAACAAACACACCATGGAAAAGTAGAAACAAGAGACAAGTAAGCTTCCCCACCCCCATAATTTTGCATCACTGCAGACACCATGACCCAATTCCCTCAGGCCTTAGACCCAGGAGTAAGACAGTTCTTTCAACACATGTCAAAAATCTATAAAAACAACACTGTTGGAAAGGGCTATAGCAATGGACTGTTCAACAGTCATCCAAACTCCAATTAAGAGGAACTATTAAGGGCCAGATTTGTGATTTCTTCTGAATTTAAAGTAGATAAGAATCTGACCTAGAATGAACAACAAATCATTTGTCATTTTTCTTTCAAATAAGAATCACAATCTGTCACAGGATAAATCTGTTTAAATCTGATTCATTTTACTCTTACTAAAAAGCTATTTTCAGTCATCTTACTCAACGTATTTCCAGTTCCGTGTGGGTCTCAGCAGCCACTGAAAAATAGGATACCTTTCTCCTTCTTTGGATTCAGGAAGCTGAAGACGCCCTTGGCTCAGAGCATCTGGCCCTAGATTACCTGTTACTAGCATGTGGCTTGGCATCAAGTTTCATATAGCTGCCCTGAGCAGTGATGATGTGGATACATGCATTATTTTAACTCTGTCTTCTTAGCAGTCTTGTATTGGTGATTATTTTTTCAGATACCAAATACCTGGAAATATGCTGACTTTTCCTGATAATACATTAAAATAAATTTGCCTGTAAAAGTAGCACTAAAGTTTCCATTCCAAGCTGATAGCTATCACATAATCTAGGCCAGAGTTTACATCTGGGGTAGACCAGCCAAGTGCTGTTTAAATCTAAAAATATATGACAATTTATATCAGTTAAGAATCAGACCAGCTGTTTCTAATGGGGTTTCATTTGAAGCAATTAGAAAACGTAAAGTTGGAAACCCTATCATCTTGTTAGTTTTCCAAGGCCTATTATCTAGTCTGTGTATTGCTTCTAGAGGAGTGGGGATCTTCTCCAATTACTCATTCTTCATTTATATGCCAGACTCCAAGCTTCTCTCTCCACGACTTCCCATGACACAAAGAGAAGTTGCTGCATCACTTAGTGGCTAAAGCAAAGCCTTCAGAGGAGCAAGGACACGTGTGAGAATGGGCTGCTTCTCCTAGGGCTTCAGTCTCTGACATTTACAATGCACAGAATTAACTGCATGCAATATGCAGAAATTTTATTGTGCATTTTTTATTTAGAGAACTAGTGCTTGAATATGTAAATATATGACAATAGCACCTTAATGGGGACTACCTTCTCTTCCCAGGTGGAAAGCAGAGGAGCCACCATGCAGAAGCGGAGAGTGGCAGGTCATTCACAGAACTGCAATTAAAGGCTTCACCTCCTGACACCCAGGCATGGCTTAAGCCACCGGAACAGAAAAGAAATGTTTCTTCTCTCAAGCCCAACCCAAGTACTACCAAGTCTCACATGCTGTTCACCTAGTCCACAAGACTTGTGTGACTTCACTGAGTATGAATCACCCTCGAATCTGCAGTCTACATCAACTTGAGTAGGAGTCACTACCGAAGTGGGATGAAGCATTATTTTGAATGCAGTTAAAGGACAGACTTTTTTTTTCCTCTAACACAGATAGTTACAGCGCAGGTAGAAACTTGCCATACCATAACTCTGAGTACAACTATTAAATAAGAGGTTGAATTCCATATTATTATTAGATCTAATTGGGAGTTTTTTTCCTCAGAGTGATTTGCAAGGGGTGGGGGGAAGCAAGCAGCAGATTTTACCAGACTGGAATTTGCCACAGGAAGTACTTTCTGGTTTCTTCTCTGTGTTCAATATTTTATGGAAGCCATAAAACAGAGTGTAGCATGGGATACACCACGCTGCAAAACTATCTAACCCCTGCAGTTGAATAGAGGCAAGAGACACCTGAACTACAATTTCCATAACATGTTCCCAAGGTGTATAACATTATACTGGTTCTAAACAAAAGGTTAAATATTTCTACACTACATTGCTTTTCAGAACTCCCTGTTCATAAATATTTTCAATATTTATTCCAGTTCAGGACAGAAAGTTGTCAGAATATCAGAATTTTCTATGGATAATGATTTCCAGTGTTAGCACAGCTCACTTTAGCTTATCTTTTACACCACAGGTTTTCTCCCAGAATGTTTTACATTTCAGTACTTTCAGGATGTCAGGACAAGCATTAGAAATCTGCAGACAGTTACACTCTTTCAACATCTTAATTTTAACAGGAAACCAGGGTATTGTTACCAAATACAAAGTAAGAAACACTCCTCCTATATAAAAAGTTACAAGCTATCCAATACAGGTGGTTGGGTTGGTTTCTTGTCATTGCTTTTCCCTATTGGTTTGAGGGAGAAAAATAAAGAAAAACTCTAAGAACTCTGTATCTTGGAGCAAAATGAAAATCCTTCCTTAGACAGGCCACAGCATAAAATCTTCTGAGTGCTAAGAAAAGTTTTAGATACACATACACAGGTTGTTAATACTTGTGGTATTTTCAAACCTGACACCTGGAGCTTCATGACACATGTCAGACTTTCACAGCCTCCCAGGAAAGCTGCCTGCACAGTGAGGTCTTTGTCAGACGCTTCCTCTGATTCATGTTCTCTACGACATGTGCTTATATCACTGTTACTCTGGTTAATAACCTGACCCTGAAAACTGGAAATATACCACAAATCACCATCATGGAAGAGTTTATGTCTCAACTTCCTGACTGGATTCAAAGTTCAAATGATAAACTCATCAGCGGGTGTACCGCTTTCTGGCTAGTGGAAAATCTGTTACTAGCAGAGAACTATTAATCTTCCAAAAAGAACTGCAATGCCTTACTTCAGATGATAGCTTTGTGGTGGGGAAAGCAACAAAAATTGTATGGCAATCATTGCTGATCCTTGCCAACTCTTCAAACCAGGGATTCAAATCCCGTGGGCAGCTCGCCAACAAGATCAAAGTCCACAGGAACTTTACCCAAGTGAGTAAGTATTAATAAGTGCCCAAATAAGGCACTTATCCAGAATGTAAATATTTCTTCCTTATTCAGCATGTGGAATTCCCATTGATGGAAATGAAAGTACCATGTGTGCAGAAAATGCAAACGATATCTACAGCACGGATCAAGGGAAAGAATTTTGCCTGCAGTGTTACAAAATCTTAATCATTCATACAGCTCAAGAACCCCAGGCTGTGGCAAAAAAAAGTTGCACGTATTCTGTGTGAGAATCACACCATCCACCATTTCAAAACCTTGTGAACTGAAAAGGGTTGTTTTCCAATTGCCAAGCTGAAGAAGTGAAGAAACTTGATGGGTTTTGCATGGAAACAGAGATTGAGGTTTATCAAGTAAAACTAGGCTAATTCTTATACTCGAATAAAAGCATTGGGATATCTTTAAATGATCATAACTTAGTTTTATATCTCAGAAATGCAACATTTCTAATGCTAATGTACAGGCAAACTGACTTTAGCACCGCATTTATAACTCTTTGAACAAGAATACGGTTCCTGCCTCTGTGTCAACAGTCCTGGAGGACAGAAGTACGTTTAGTTCATCATTCTGATACAGAAATCAGAGAATTTGCTCCCCTGTGGCCAAGTTTCAGAATTAGACTTTATTTACAAGTAATTCAAGGCTTGAATTGACTGAAAGACGCATCATTCATAGACAATGATTTTGCTTGCAAACTTAACAGAGCTGGACAAATGACAAACTGACTCAAATACATCTGTAACTAAATGGCTGAGATGTGAATCATTATCATGCATAGAGGTCAGACTACCCAGGCTTCAGCAATGTTCTTCTCATTGTTAATGTTCTTGAAAGTGTTTGCAAATGCCCCAAGTTGCATGTTGTTTTCTAGTTGTCATTCACCATTTACTATTCCCTGTCAAAATGTTTCAGTCATTAAACCACAGAGCAGAAAATATACCACATGCCCAGTCACACACTGTGAATAATAAAAGTAGAGAATTTGTGAATGGTTTGTGAACAAACCCAGAACCGGAACAGAATTCATGCAAACTATTTATTAGACATCTGAATAACAGATCTCTTTCCAGAGAACAGCAATGATTTGCAGGTTGCTTCTCAATTAAAAAGGAAACAGTTAAATCCATCAAGGTTTGTGTTTTGAAAAGTGCTATTAGTGTAGTCCTAATATTTCATCTCTATTTCTGCTTTCAAAGCGGCTATCAGGAGACTACTTCTATTTACCTTTTCTGTTCTGGCAAAAATAACGTTTGTTAGGACTTCAAGTTGAAAATGCTTATTGGGAACGTATGTCAAAATACATTACAAGGGAATATTGATTATCTCAGAACTAAGAATCCTAAGTTCAGGAAACGCAAAGAAAAAGTTAAATATTACAAGAAATCCAAGCATGTAAAGATAAGGAAGAGCGCAATGGGTTCAGCTTTAATTCTGCCCACCGTACTTTTTTTAAAACATTCTGAGAATTGACAGAAAAACTAAGTGTTCAATATTCATTATGCAAAGTGACTTGTTAGCTTGATCTCTCTCAGAGAGGCTGTAAGGAGTTCTTTCTCTTTTCTCACTGAACCAGCATGCAACCATTTTGTAGCAAAGAGACATGTGACCATCCAGTTCTGGTTTCTCTTATATAGTCACACAACAAAGCTGAAAATCTACTTTTGTAAGCATTCATACCACTAAGTCTGAATATTTGCAGAAAGCCAGCCCAAAAGTAAAATAAATGCCTCCAAAGCACTTGTAAGTGGGATTGCTTTTAGTGTTATCAGCCACACAGCTCACAAGTGGAGTAGATTACCACAATGCCTGGGGTGTGCTCATTACTCAGTTTTCCCATTTGTTTAAAGATTGATATTCTCATGGCATCTCTTTGGACTAACATCAGTGCATCCTATGGCGAAACACAGCATTAGACCTTTATAGTGTGCGTGCTACAACATAAATCTACGTTGCCCACATCTGTTCTCAGTACAGAACAGCCCTTCCCCAAAGCAGGAGTTTTACAGCTGATCAGATTACATTTTCCACGTTCTGCTCATGGTGCTCATTCTAGATGGAATTTGTTTCTACGCAGAAGATGAGCACAAGGCCTGTATGCTGTTTAAGACGCAATTAAGCCCTCAGAAATAGGTCTTAAGTGATGCATAGGCTGCTGTCAGCTCTCTAAATTTCACCCTATGTAAATTCTTCCATCACCCACTCACATTATATTATTGTCTATGGCTTCAGAAAATTACTACTACTGCATTCATAACTTCAATTCAACAAAGAGGCTCAATGATTGTTTTCTTTAACGCCCTCTGAGCTTCCCATATTGGCTGTTGTGCTTTTACAAATACATTTCCCCAGTATGAAATTTCTCTTCCATCTTATATAGGAAGGAGTATAATTTAGAGTTCACTCTGGAACATCTCATCAGGGAAAAAGAATTGGATATGCACTATTTCCATTCCTAACATTATACTGACCTCTAGAGTAAGAAGTGCTGCACACTTGATAAATCAGCTGAATAACTAAGAGAGAAGCAGAAAGTAAGATGAGGGCTACCCGGAGCTGCCTGCTCTCAGGAAAGGTCCGGTGCAAGGCACTGGGGCAGCACGGAGCCCTCAAGGCTGAGGCAGATCTGGGTCAGCTCATAACTTGGAATAAGGATCTGGCCATGCCGTAGCTTTCATGAGCTGTCCTAAGAGTCTCACAACAACCCCATGCAGCATCTTACATTTTGATTCATGTCCCAAGGACAAGAAAACTTAAGGCTCATATAGATTGGCAACACTTCACACAGCATCAGATATTTTCTCCATTTCCACATTTCAAAATAATAGTATTTTAAGATCTGAACACATTCCGAGCTATATATCCTCTGCTGAAAGCATTCACATAGCAATATACAATATGTTCATAGTTTTCTTTAATGATATCAATTTCCTTTGTTTTGTCTTTTCCTTTGCCTGAACACTTAACTAAAATATTGATTAAAATACTTCCTAAGTATGAGTGTGATTTTTTCAGGAAAACTTTTCAAGGTTTCAAAAGCACGTTCCAGAAAGACTTAGCTTGAAAGTAGGCTTTACTGGTCATCACCTAGATTTCTCCAGGAAACCCCTATGGCCTCTTACTGGTGAATTACTAAAATACAGCCTCACTCTCAGAATAAGAGCAGAAAAGGACTGCTTTACACCATGTTGACTGGACTGCCTCTTAGGTATAGTCAAGAAATAAAAATACCTAACTTCTCTTACTAAGGGTAAGAGAATCTATTAAGAGGCACATTGTTCCCGTTCAGGCCTCAGACAGCCTACAAGAGCAATATGGACAACCCCTGCCAGTTTCAAGAACTACACACAGAATTAGCTAGCTAAGTTACACTGTCAGCCAAGTGCCTAAAAATTTCATTTTACACCCCAAGTACGAAGTTCTCTGGACCTTTGAATCTGCCTTGCAATCAGAGACATTTGGTGGTGATGGTTTTGTTTGCACAGTGATTGCCTTTAACAACATATGGTAGCTACTCATATCCAACAACAATGTTTTTTCTTTCTTTTTCAGTATAAGTCAGCTATCTCTGTTCACTCTTTCCCTCATGTGAAGTCAGACCAGCCTGTAACAAACAGGTATGGCCACATACTGTGTGTACTGTATGGAAGCTGACTGGAAGGCAGTAAGTTGCTTTATTTGATCTTCTGTATTAATTTAGCACAGCTCGCAGTAAATTTAAGAACAGCATTGGTAGAAGTTTTTCTCTTAAAAAAAGGTCCTCTAAGAATTACATTGATACTTAAAAAGCCCTTCCAAGATGTATGTTGCACTACAAAGAGCTTTTCTATGATTTTTAAAAATAGCAACTTCCAATAAGACATTAAACGAAAAGAAAGCCTCATGCTTAAGATTTCAAAAGGTAGACAACTTGTGCTGATTTTCTGCATTAATTCCCTTCATGATCAAAAGCAGCACGTACTTTTTCACAAAACCATGAAAAGCTCAATTGTCAATAAATACAGATCAGTATTAAGGTTTTTTGAGCAGTCAGGAGCTGAGGACAAACACCAAGTGAAATGGCAGGGGCCACAACAAACTAGGTATTAAAACATAGGGTGCAGTTAGAACAATAAAGTATACAACAGGTTTCTGCAGAAAGGAGCTATTTTTTCCAGAGTGGTTTATACACCAACTACATGGATGGAATTACATGGCAGCAAGCAAGCAAGCAGAAGTCAGGAAGGGGCTCACCTAGCTCAAGCTGAGACCATTCTGCACTGGGGGACTAGACATACACAACACCCACTGAGCACAAACTGCAGTCACTCATGACAGAGGCAAATGCACAGATACTTACCCCTCCTCTGCAGCACTGCTGGCAGCTCAACTGTCCTCAGAGGCAGAAGAAGAGGTCAGCAAGAAGAATCTGATCCCACAAGGACAATCCCCCTGACGAACACATTCTCCTTAGCACCCACATGCCCATGAAGACCCTGTTCAGAGCTGTATATCATCATCCCCTTGAAGATCTCATTGGGCAGCTAAAGATAACACTGCCCTTGTGCTACAGGGGGAAAGCGAGCTGAAAGACAATGCAAAATTCTCTCTAACCCACTGCAGTGGGGCTGCAGGTCCTTTGGGTTAATCCTAAAGACTTTGCAGGGGAAGTCAATGGGTCTTCAGCCCTGCAGCTGTGAGGCACCTCCAGCTGACAGGCCTTAAACTGCATCTTCTTATCTTAAGGGGGCCATGTGTCTGAAGTAGTACACGCAGCTCTTCTTTGAACTCGCTTTGGTCTCTCTACAGCGCTATGTGAGCCTCCCAGTAGTCCCAAGGTGTCTTCATACCTGGGTGCTGAGATTTCCCATCCCCAAGCCTTAGCACACATTCAGGCTGATGAATGGCCGTGGTACAGGACAACTAGCTGAATATGGAGCTAGCCTGGAGCACAGAGTCACTCTCAGCACGTAGATTCAAAGACAACTTAAGCAGTGACATGGTAGGTTGTCTATAAAGTCATCCAAGGCAAAAAAACATCACAGAGGGAAAGGGTCTGATTCAGACGCAAAGCAGTGTAGAGGGCTGGAGGTGTGTCATTGTACCACCTTGGAGTTAAAAACATGCAAACACACAAGGCTGTGATGGAAATCACCCAGCAGGAATTAAATCTGCAGAGAAAGTCTGCAGTTGGGTCAGTGTGGGGAGCTGGGTTGCACAGTCTGTGAACTTTGCTATGATCAGATATCAGTGATGGAGTGGCTGCAACCTGACCTAGAAGGAAGCCACCAAAGCCTGCATTTTATTTATGTGTTTTACATTTTACTTCCTAAAATAAAAATCAATATGTGTCAGACTGGTGATGTTTAAATGTATAATTCCCTGTCTAGTAAACTGATGCTTCCCCTTACCTGCATGATAAGCTGTTCTGGGAACACAAAGTAGGAAGAGACCTTGGAGAGGAGATGAGAGGGCCTCAAGAGACTTGAGGTTACTGGAGACACTGGAGGAGGAGACAGCAAAATCAAACTCACAAACAAACTGCTTAAGGTCAAAAAAACAATGTGCATTGTTGAGACGTGCTGCTTTGTTTCTTAATCCCAGAGTTAAGAGAAATAGAAGACCAGACTCATCATGTGCGTTCTCCAGGGCAGGATTGGGAGGGGGAGAAAGTAGATAAGTAACCAAAAGTCAGCAATCCATAAGACAATAAGAAAAGCAAAAGGGAGAATGAGAGGACAAGGCATGCCAAGAAGGGGAGCCCAGCTCTTCTAGCAGCTGAGCTGTGCCTGCAAAACAAGCCAGACTGGGGCCCTGTTTCATTACGAGCTGAAGGAAACACTCTGCATGGGGCAAATACACAGGTCAAGGGTTAATCTTATTCTTACTGTCATGTGAAATGCAAGGATGCAGCTATCTCTTTCAAGAGCACCTTGGCTGATGAGCAGTCATTGCCACCAAAGTTCTTCCTCTTTAGGCTGTTTAGTAATTGGCACTATGCTGGGCTTGCTTTGTTTTCCCTCTGACCACCATGCTGTTTCTAATTTTTTTTTACATCTCTGATTGTGTTTCAGCCTATTCCTGACCCAGAAATGAAAAGAGATAACCCTGTTGTTGTTATTTATTATCTACTCTCTTTCTCATTTAATAAGTGCTTGGCTCTTAAGTGAGGAGCAGAGGGTAATGACTGAAGTCCTGTGGGCCAAGCTGGGGGAAACTGCCAGCAAGCCTTTATAAATATAGGTAAAAAAGGTGATGCATTGGACATTGTGCTTTGTTATGGTTTGTAAGAGCCTTAAAGTGTGCTGGGTTTGTATCCATGCTCTGCCATGCTGCTCTTTATTGAATAACTTGCATTTTTAAAAAAGTAGTGTTCCTCTCTCTGCAGTGGCATACAGTTGGCTGCCAGCCTGTGTGATTAGACCGGGTTATGAATGTACGAGGAAATGCAGCGGGTGACAGCACTGCGGACATAGGGGTGGGGCAGGACAAAGCCATTCTGTGGGCAGGAATGTTCCAACTTGGACTGGACAGAAAGCTTAACATGATACAAAGTCATTATTTGATTAATTTAGATCTTTTTTCTGTTGATAAAACTAGGCCAACTTTTCCAGTGGGGACAGATAACCACTGGGCAGTGTCTTTATATGAGGCCACACTCTCAATCCCACCTGAAAATTTAGCATACAGTGCTATGGTGGGGACTACTGGTGCCACAGGCCTGCCAAGGGCACCTAGGAGATCACTTCGCCCTTGCAAGAGAAAGCATCCACATCTAGGAGAAGTTAAAACATTTTTGCCATCTAGGGCATTCACAAACTTGTTGCTTTGGCTACACACCAGTTCATCCTCAGGAATGGGTAATAGTCATTTTACAATGTCATTTCTCAATAACTTTAAGCCAGTTTACACAGGCCACTAGAAAACAAAGTCAAGCTCTCTTCCAGAAACTCATGCACACTCCCTGTGTTGCCAGCTCCTTTGTGCACCAACTCAAGCATTTGTCTGGCTAAGATTTTCCTTTGTAGTGTTAGTTTTAACCTAGATCAGTTTCTTGGTCTCCTCCTCTGAAAAAGCAAGTGAGTTCTTGTGGTGGAAGAAGGGACTGTGTGGGATGAGGGATAAGAATGGGCAGGCAGCAGCACCATCTTCCAGAAGTAGTGACAGCTTTTCATGACTTTTTATGATTACAAAATTATGGCACAAGTTGCATGATACCATTCTTGGATGACTAGATAACTAGAACTTCCTAAGTAAGGATTACAAGTGATAAATAACTAATGAAATAATGGATAATACATGACATGCAGTTAATACTCTTTCTGGGAACAAACATCTAATTATTCAATTCCTCTGAAAGACAGCCATTTCTTAAACATGCATGTGAGCAAAAGTAGTCTAGTGTAAACGGCTGAGATTAGTCAATAATGAAGAACATGAATGTGGTCAAAATGCAAAGTCATTCAGAACCAAAATAACATCATTTGGACGTGAGCAATGTTTTTGTGGCATTCAACCAGTTCTCTGAGGATTTTATGAAGTTCTAAAGCTTTGCTGTGTCAGGCTCCTTTCTGACATTTGGAAGCCAGGTACCTTAAAAAGTTTAAAGGGGGGCAAAAAAAAAGAAAGGAGGCAGTGAAGAGGGGTAAATGTCATGGAAGGGACACTTCCTTCCAGCTCAAAAGAATCTATTGAGGAAAAAATGGCAATTTTCTCATTACACCCTGCAGCCTTGCCGCCTGAGGTGCAAGCTCTGAATTCAAGACTTTCCTAGCACAATCCTCTGTAAAACCAAGCAGAAGATGGTAGGTGCTCAAGGTGACAGCCGTGGGAGGAAATTTCCAGGAATACTTTGAAACATTACTGTTTACTCCTCACTGTGTGAACAGAGTCTGTGAACCTAACTTCCACAGAGACATGCTTTGAAATGGCAGACTTCAGAATATCTATTTATTTTAACTCATGCTTATTGTCTTCATCTAACTTCTACTTGAAGTTGAGCTTTACTTGTAAGTGAAACTAGTTTGGGCCAGATTCAAGGCCCACCAGATGAAAATGAATGGTGTCTCTGTTCCACTACATCAGCCCAGGGTTTAGCCTTGAGGGCAGGTTTTCAGAAGATTTCAGGGAAAATTTCAAGTGTTCACTATGCCTACCCAGGGCTACGTTACCAGAAATGCTCAACCACCTGACTAGGGGACAACTGGCATCCAGGCTCTGACTGTCCCTGAGGGTCGACTTAGAACCTGGTCACTTATTTGGGTGCCTGTCCTGGTTTCAGCAGGATAGAGTTAATTTTCTTCCTAGTAGCTGGTACAGTGCTGTGTATGTAGTATGAGAATAATGTTGATAACGCACTGATGTTTCAGTTGTTGTTAAGTAGTGCTTACACTAGTCAAGGACTTTTCAGCTTCCCATGCTCTACCGACTGAGAAGGCTGGAGGTTCCTGGTTTCCAGGATAGAGTTAATTTTCTTCCTAGTAGCTGGTACAGTGCTGTGTATGTAGTATGAGAAAATAACGCACTGATGTTTCAGTTGTTGTTAAGTAGTGCTTACTGCTTACAAGGACTTTTCAGCTTCCCATGCTCTGCCGACTGAGAGCTGTTGCCTTGTGCATCACTTGCTTTGTATATTATTATTATTATAATTATTATTATCATTATTATTTTATTTCAATTATTAAACTGCTTTTATCTCAATCCACGAGTTTCCTCACTTCTACTTTTCCAATTCTCTCCCCCATCCCACCATGCCAACTGAGGTTAAACCACTACAGTGCCTATATAGAAATGAGCTTCTCTGCAAATCTTGCCTAGGGCAAGCAGTGTTATATGCAGCCTCAGAGAACAGGATTTACCAGCTTCCAGATTTGTCTGGGTTCCAAAGGCATTACTCATGAAAAATTCAAAGAAAGGAAAAATAAACAAATGGTAAAATAAAACAAAGATCTAACAGTACTCTTACTAGATTAAAACCTGACTCAAACTGTTAAATTAACAGGCCTATCATAGTTATTTACTGATTTGTCAAGCAGCATCAAGTCAGTATATAGGCAGAATTGTGTGTGATGTAAATATAAAAGGGTATCCCAGACAACTGCAGTGTTCCCCATAGCAACAAGTCATGTGAACTCTTCAGAAAATGTAAATAAAACCATAAAGTCATGTCATTGTGCACAAAAAATCCTGCAGAGTAGACGCCCTACAGGTATGAACTCTGTAATAATCTATCCTCCTGGAAAGCTAGGTGATTTATTTTCCCACAGCTTTTTTTGTGTGTGTGTCTGAAAGGAGTTTCCTTCATTTAATGGCTCACATTCTGTTCTGGGGCTTGTTAGTGCAAAGGAGACAACTCTAATTTTGCTAATCCATGCTGTGAAGGGAGTCAAACAGCATTTCCTATATTCTCTGCCAGTATGAAATAAAATCACACTTCTATCAGGTGCTTAATACTATCTCACAAGATAAACTTCTGTTGCTAATAATACCTGACACTTCTATGTACGAACGCACCAAAAAAACTTCAGAACAAATTGATCCCTGATGTAACTGTATTGAATTTACTGGAATTAAACTAGTACTAACCTGGTATGTTATGGGGTCAAAGCAATAAGTTGGAGAGCCTCTTTATCCTGCAGGGTTACCCTGACAGTCAAGGTTAATGGTGCTAAGCAGAGCTCCTGCCACTTTCCTTGAGCCACAAAAGGCTTGGATTGGGATTACACAGCAGTAATAGGGAGCTGTTGTAAGGCTCCTGTTTTTCCTTCGTCCTCTTCAGTCAGCAGAAAGCTGGGCAAGGAAGAAGAGCTCAAGTCAGTGTAGTTCACTGATTCCTCATGAGGGTCTGTGCCAACACCTAGAAAGTCAATGGGAACACCTCAAAATCACCAGCATAGCAGATTCTGGGAGAGCAGCAGCAGCAGGGGTCAACTATGAATACAAAACCTGCAGTTCTGCAAAGGAAACTAGGAAGAATGTGTAAATCCCAGAGGGACCCTCGATACCAAATTCCTTACCAGAGTTCAGAATTTTGCAAAACTGGGACTTTCTAATTGCTTTAAATTACAAAATGGAACAGACTTTTTCTTACCTTCTAATCCTTTGGAAATAAGTCATTGCCAAAATAATTACATTATTTTCCTAAGGTGGAAGCCTAATAACATTTTCCAAAATCTACTTTTGTTGTTCTTAATAGTTTCTTGGAGGGGGAAAAAAAGTGTTGCCATTTGAAAGACTTTGATCTTTCCAGCTTTCCCTTTTTCGGAATTAATGATATGTTTCTCTTCACTTGGGAGACACTTAAGAAAGAGGAGAGAAAATACTGTTCAAGAAGTATAAGCTTTTGTATCTGTCAATAATTTCAAGTGTACAAGATCAATGTCCATGTGTGATCCTGCCTTGTTTGGGCAGGATCTGTCTTTCACGATTGATCTGGACAGCCCCAGGACTGGACTCAGCAGAGCATTCTAGAACCAGCTTCAACCTCAGTACCAATAATGCCAGCAACCAACCTTGGCAAGGGCAGTAAAACACACCCACCTCCAAGAGCTTGATGACCTTGCTTAAGTACAGCTCAAATCCAAGGATTGGGTAGGGGAGAATCTTGACTTAGGGAATACCATCAGACTTGTTTCAAAGTGTAAAATTTGAATCTAATTGCAAATCTTCATTTGTGCGTTGTGTTAATAGCAGGAAGGCTCCCTGCAACCATGGAGCTAAGATAGCTGACTAAATAGGTGCACACAGGTAGAAGCGTATCCATCCAACATGAAGGTCTTCTGATTGCAATGGCAAATGAAAGGCTCACTGAGAGGCTGAGGCTTCGCGCTCACGGGGCATATGGACACCAGTGAGTGACAGAAGCCCTCTGTTCTCTCTTTTAGGCACAAACACCTCTGTACCTCAGGATTTTTGTATTACACTGTTATTTACCAGCCAGGCTGGGGCAGCTGAGTGGGGTATGTATCTTTCTCTTGCCTTAATAATTAATATGCAAGCTCCTCCTGCCTCCAATGGAGAAAATGTTCTCCAGCATGGGAACTACAGGCCAGTCGGGGAACTACAGGCCAGTCAGTCTCACATGTGTGCCTGGGAAGATCATGGAACAGATCCTCCTGGAAGCTATGCTAAGGCACATGG
>NW_008796193.1:5947426-5951052 GCF_000699145.1 Aptenodytes forsteri
AAAGGGGGCTTATAAAAAAGATGGCGGCAAACTTTTTAGCCGGGCCTGTTGCGACAGGACAAGGGGGAATGGCTTCAAACTAAAGAGGGGTAGATACAGACTAGATATAAGGAAGACATTTTTTACACTGGGGGTGGTGAAGCACTGGCACAGGTTGCCCAGAGAGGTGGTGGATGCCCCATCCCTGGAAACATTCAAGGCCAGGTTGGAGGGGGCTCTTAGCAACCTGCTCTAGTTGAAGATGTCGCTGCCCATGGCCTTTAGAGGTCCCTTCCAACCCAAACTATTCTATGATTCAATGATTCTATGCCAAGTGAGCCTTTGCTCAGTTTATCACCAAACAAGTGAGGCAGAAAATTGTCAGAAAAGCTCTGAAGTTAGGAGCAATGTTTTGTGAATATGAAGTTTGCTCATCTGGTTGCTGACCAAGGACATTAAAGCAAACGACATTTCCCCAGCACTGGTTCATCTCCATATGATGGGGAATGTCTTGCCTGGTAGTAACTGTGACCTCCACACACCAGATCTTCATGTGGCAGTAAGAGCAGAAAGACCACATCAATCTACTGAGGTATGCATCTATCTGAGGTATCATAGGGTACTTTGGGGAATATACTTTGTTAGCAATTTACAGCATTGCCATGCAATGGTTCATGCAGCATTTCATCCTAAATGGCCCGTTCATAGAAGACAAACCAAAGAAGTGCTACCTTTTTGGCAAAGTGTTTTACAGTACAATGTGAGTTCAACAGATTGGAAATTATAACTGCCTATAACAATGTTCAGGACTGCTCTAACACACAAACAAACATTGTATTTTACACATCTCCTAACTGCAAGGGCAGCAATTTACAGAACACGCCTGCAACATCTACAGATAGCACCGTGACTTGGAGCAAAATATATTTACAGCACCTAAGGGAGAGGGAAAGACCCAGTGGCCTGGAGCCTGTGTTTTGTAACTCATAACACAGCAAAGGTATGAACCATGGCCAGGAGACCCTGAACTCATACAGCCAGCAATCCCAAGCGTTTTTGATGCTTGACAAGCAGCGACACACAGCTGAGCCTGGGCTCCACTGGCCACAATGTGAAACAGCCTCTTGAGAGAAATCCTGATCCTAAGTAGTGGTTTATCTGATTTCATCCAAGTACAAAAACACCAGATCTACATATTATAGATAAATATATAAATAAAGGTAGGTGAACCAAGTTTTTTTCTGGTGCATTTCTCATGGAAACATTAACAACATGACATCAACATAACAGAATCCCTAGATGCTACAGGAATGGGTCATACACATACCTGGAGCAAGAGAAAGGCACAGGAGAGGCTTCCGATAGCTGTAGGGGGTTGGCCATTAATGACCATACATCTGAAAGTCAAAGAGGTGGCTACTCTTATGTGGGACATATTATCTGTGTTGTCCATCTTTGGGCCTGCTTCTTGCCAGGTCTGGGCCCTGTGTCTGTGAAAGAGGCTGGCAGCCCACCACTGACAAATATGTCTGCTGGGAACTCTGTGGACGCAGACCCCTTGCAGCAAGTGAAGCACTTTGCAGGATTAAGCCCTCGTCTGGTTATTTTACAGTTTGTCTGCACTGATAACCTTCAGTGACTGTAGGTTCTCAGACATGTGCACATCCGGTAATATTTGCTCGTTTATTATTATATTTATTTGGCAATACATGGCAAGAATACGACTATTATCAATGAATAATACTTCAATAAAATGGCTCTCTGCTAAAGCAATGACTCTGGAAACAGATACTGTACTGTGTATAATGACAAGAAAATATCTATCTGTTGTTGAAGTAACCTTTCTAAAAAGAACATTGCAGGCCCAAGTGTCCTCTATAGATGTTAAAGGGAATCCCTCATCATCATCATCCCAAAGAAATAAGTGCACTGAGAGAATTACTATTTTGGATAAGTGCCCGTGTCTCGGACATACCATACGGTAGCTATGTCTTCTCAATGCATTAGTTGTATTAAAATGTTTATGGCATTTGCATGAGCTATGCAGAAACCTCTCAGTGCCATTTTCAGTCCCACAAAAGGACAATTCTGGAAGTTATCCAACATAAGCCATTGAAACTGCCATTCCCCAGTGACCAAGGCTGCAGAAACTCGGAGCACAAACTGTATTCATGTGCCCTATTCACGCTAGCCCTGTGGCTGCCCTCCATGCCCTACCTCTCACATACGTGCATTGCACAGATATTCTAGTCCACAGATGGAGGCTTTACATGGAAAGCACTTCCTTGGAGCAAATGAGCAGAATCAGTGAGAAGAAGGCTTAGAGGCAGCAGGTTCACAGGAAACTATACCTCAGAACTAAATGCCAGAGGATGGAAGATGCAATGGGACAGCAAAGTGAAATTGAAAGCAGAACCCCAAATCTTTAAACATTCAGAATAACAATACTGCATGGTAGAAAAACACAAAGGGAGTGTCAGATTCAAGCAGGGGGGGCGGGCTTAGAAACAATCAGTTTTGAGATAAGTTAGGAGACAGGTAACACTAAGAAAAAAAAACAGGAAGAAGCTACCAAAAAAAAACCATTGCAGGAGGTGTGACTAGCCCTTGGTATGCTGCAGATCTTCAGTTCCCAAGACAGGGTGCCAACAGAAGGCACATTCAATGAAAGTGCCAGGAGGCTGACAGCAGAGCCCAGCAGAGAAATGAACTCCTGGCAACAGGGCTAAAGACAAGAACTTTTCTGTATGAGTAAAGGAGGCAAACTGAGGTCACGCTGAGTCTAGAGCCCCAAGGTGAAACACACATGGATTTTTCAAGGGATTAATGGGTCTTTTATTTCCTTTCCAAACTGTTACACTGGCAGCAGCCACCTACCCAGTTGCATCTATGCTGAGAAACCTAAAGGAATTGGGCAATAACATACAGTCATTTCAAAGGATTTAGGTCAGGTCTGGTCAGGTTTTTCTATGCTAGTAGCACGAAAAGAATCTTAAACCCTGTCCTGTTTGACTGGGCAGGTAAATATCAAGTTTGCTTGTTTGTTCTCATATTGGAGCTGGTGTGTTTCATGTTTTCCCATAGTTTACTCATTCACATCACACACAGCTTGGGTTACAGGATTCAGTTTCCTGCCTATTAAAATGCAGCCCTTCTAGGGTGGAAATTGCAAAGAAAGACCTTTGCACAGCAACACTGATCAAAAGTTTGCAAGACAAAGTGTAAAAGTTACCTGGGTAGGCATTATCCAAGCCAGTGTTGCATAAAAGATGTGAGTACAAGCCATCAAGATACTCAATTTACTTTTCACCTCAGCAGCACCGCCCACACGAGCTCATTACCAGAGCTCACCCTCTGGTCTGGCGTTGCTGTACTTTGGGATAACAGACATCATCTTCGTATGCGCCATCATTGAGGGCACTCACAAGGCATGTGCAGGACAACCAGGGGATCAGGCCCAGCCAGCATGGATTCGTGAAAGGCAGGTCCTGCTTGACCAACCTGATCTCCTTCTATGACCAGGTGACCCGCCACGTGGATGAGGGAAAGGCTGTGGATGTGGTCTACCTGGACTTCAGTAAGGCCTTTGACACTGTCTCCCACAGCATTCTCCTAGAGAAGCTGGCGGCTCACGGCTTAGACAGGTG
>NW_008796193.1:5952527-5955159 GCF_000699145.1 Aptenodytes forsteri
GCATGGTGGTGTTGGGTTGACGGTTGGACTCAATGATCTTAGAGGTCTCTTCCAACCTTAATGATTCTATGATTCTATGATCATCCAATACTGCTTCCCTCCTGCTCTTACACTGCTGGTGTTTCCTTCCCATGTTACCAAATAGAATGAAAATACCATGAACAGATGAGAGCGCAGCACAGCAGAAATTCCCAGGATTGCCCAAGGAGTTAGCAGTCCTGGGGAGGCTGTGCTGAGAAGCAGTACATCCCCCACAGTCCCAGGCATTGCCCATGAGAAAGGCTGAGACATTTTGCCTCAGGCCAGGTTAGGTACGATGAATAGACAGATAGGGTTGGAAGGGAATCAGCAAGGTTCCTAGTTCAGTTATCCACATTTGAGCATAAAATCCTAGGGTGAGTTTGTATCATCATAGGGAATTTTAGCAAAGTACTGACTGGGTTTGGAAATATGCTTTCCCCTTTCATTTCCAGTATGCACACCTGTAAGCTGACAGTGTGTGAGTTTGTGTTTTTTATCCAGAGGAAATGAGATTGCATCTTATGCCCTCTAAACATTGCTCACAACCTCCCAGGAAATTTGGCTGCATGAAGAATCATCCAATATCTTGGAATAGCCTCTGGGCCAGGGTCACTTCTTTAATCTCAGCTGTTCTAAATACTATTTCCATGAGACAGATTGTTCCTTTTTTGCACCTATTACCTGGAAGTGTTTGCTTGGCAGCCTTTGCTGGTCTTATAGAAATAAAATGTATTTTTAGACTTCTGGTTCTGGTTCCTTTTGTTACCAGAGACACTCAGGAAATGTAGAAGAATGATGTTAAATTACAGGATTTTTAGGTAGATCACATTACAACTCCCAAGGATGGATGGCCACCAAAGCCTCCAGAGAGTTGTTCTGACAGCAAATTATCCTGTTAAGATTTTGCAATTTATTGTAAATCTACATTTGACTGCCCTCAGCTATCTGTTTACATTTATTTTAGCAGGTTGACGATTGCTTTATTATCAAATTTGTATTATTTATGTAGGGTGCTTAAGACTCTGATCAAATCTTCCTTAAATTCGTAAAGCTGCCCTGAAAGTTATCCCTGCAGGTAAAGTTTTCCAAGGCGTTCAATGTTTTAATGGCTCTTCACTCACAGATTTTCGACATGCCTTTGGAGCTACCGTCAGTAGGACTCGACACCAACTGCACTGAGATACGGGCTTGCCACTATTATGGCAGAGGTAATGCAACCTCCCTTATCCTGTGCAGCATTCCCACCTGTATTCAGCATTACATCAGCCCTTCCCAATTTCCACCTCCATGTTTTTAATACTGCTGTCTCAACTAGACTCCCCTTTCGACAAATCATAAAATAGGAATGGAGAAGCTTCAAGGAAGGGCAAGAACAGTTAACATGCAAAAGACATTCATGAGCATACAGATCAAATAAAATTTAGTGGAAGGAGGAACTAAATTAGAACTGACATTAACAGATGTTTATGAAAAATAAATGGAAAAGAGACTGTAAAGGTTTACTGTGTCTCACACTATATCAACAACAGGCACACCAATGAAATTAAATGGCAACAACCAATAGAAGGGATGATAGGAAATCTTGTTTCCCAGAACACATATTTAATTTGTGACGCATTTGCCATGAATTACTGAGGTCAAATAAGCAGGACTCTAAAAAAGGTTCAGCTGTTCCTATCAATAAGAGTATCCAGATACTTTTAATGTGAATAAAACGCAGGAGAAACAATAACCTTCAAGAAATCCGTAAGTGCTGAAAAACCCAATTTCTATCAAGAAATGCGTATTATCCTCTGAAAGCACCTGACACAAGTAGGACCTTTTGTTGGAAGCAAGAAAGTGAATTTGATGCTGCATTTATATGGGTGATCTGTATGTCCCTACACATCTAACTTGGGATATTCTGTCAACCCCACAAAAGTATCCATTCTTCCTCAAAAGTGCAGTTATGTCCACCGTTGTTTTCAAGTTTATGTTTGCTTACCCTTCATAAGGTCAATCTGTTAGCTAAAAGATAATAATGCTGAAATTCTTTTTTTATCCTACATTATTCTTTCAAAGCCTTTTTTAATATAATCCTTTCCACATTGCTGGCCACACCATTAAAGTATCTTTTCGTTTTCAAAGTGTTTTTAGTATAATCTAGAAAGTCCACAAAAAGCTTCAGCACCGATACAGCCGCTTTTGAGTGAATTGTCCTGAGTAACGTCAGGAAGGCACTGGCGGTACGCACAGAATTGGGCTTGTACCTTGCTAAACCGTTACCGACGATAAACCAAAGACAGTTTGTGTTCATTTCTTATTGTTGAAGGAGCCAGGTGCCCATGAGGGCCATCGCTGGGTGGCTGGGCCTGTCCCATCACAGAGCAGGGCTGGCTTGGCAGCGGTGGTCGTGTTCAGAGGCAGTTTGGGGTCATGGCGCTCGGCCACCATCCCGCGGGCCTGAGTGAGGGGAACCAGGGTCAGCCGCAGCCCGGGATGGTCAGGCAGGGCCACGGTGACAAGAGTGACACTGAAACACAGAAATTCATCTTCGCAACGCTCTGCTAGCCCAGGCTGGGGAAAGGCGGCGGAGGCCGCTCATTGCAATGGGGACGGCGCCATCTCGCGG
>NW_008796193.1:5955192-5975976 GCF_000699145.1 Aptenodytes forsteri
CCCGCTGCCGCCAACGTGCCGCAGCGGCCCGGCCCCCCCGGGCGGGGGGGGGGGACCCGCCGCCCCCCAGGGGCCGGGGCATCGCCGAAGTCGGCCTTCCCCTGCGTGAGTTGGAGTGCCGTAACGGAGTCATGACTGGAGCCAGCCCGAAAGGAGGGTTTCTAGCACCTGGGAAACTCCAAACTTCTCGAAGGAAGCAGCACTCACTGAGAAAATGTTTTTCTAGGCTTACAGAGCCATTTTGGGGAGCACTGTTGTCCATAAGGTGTGAGCTGGGGCATATGTGTTGACCCCCTCTGGGCTGTGACCCTCCCTGTCAGCACACTTCAGAGGTCCTGAACTGTGGGGAAGCTCCACCAGGTACATGGGAAGCGAGTGCACGATGCCGAGGCAGACAAAATCATCCCGTATGATGGCGGCTTTGGTCAATTATAAACAAACCCCAGACTCTTGGGTGGAGAAACATGTTCTTGTGTCTTCATCTGAGGAATCCCCGCTTGCTCATCCGAGATTGCATCTCGCTCCCGTGACTCACTGTGCTGCTGTAAACAGCTGCCCCGAGAAGGCTGTGAAATGGCTGCCTTGGACAACATGGTCCCTGGGAGATGAATTTTTCAAACAGATTACTCAGGAAGATCAATAGTATAGTCAAACATCACAAAACTATAGTGTGCATGGGATTTTCTTGAAGAAAATGTGGAGTGGAGGGTGTTCTGGGTCTCTTTTTAAAAAAAGGATGGGGAAAAAAAGAGACAAGAAGAAGGGGGGTGCGGGAGGGGGAAGACCAGAGGGAAAACAATGTAAAGAGGCTTTAATATTTTACTGAATAGGAAGGAAAATTTCAACCCTTTCTTTCACTGACTCACTATTCACCCTCATCACATTATTGCACTTAATTAACTTTACTGTTGCCTGCTGACCTGAGCCCTGTAGCTACCTGGCAGTCCCGAGGGACAGGTGCGATCTATCATTCCCAATCCTGTCTGCAAAGCAAAGGACAGTATATTCTGCCTCTTTAAAAGGAACTGCACAGATGCCCTCCACCATTTTCTGCACCATTAAGATTCCTGTGCAACAGTTACAACACTGCTATATGGACTTGACCTATTGTGGAAAAATTACTGTTGATTGCAATGAATTTACAATCCAGCTCCCTCTAAGTACGGATTGATTCCTCTGTTTCTATTTTCCGCTTTTGCTTCCCAAGAGTAAATTTTCCTGCTTCAAAATATTACAGAGTATCCTCCAGGCTTTTCATGGTTACTAGTATTTTCCATCATCCTTTAATCTTCGGTAAATCACTTTGTAACATCTTTTCTAAAATGCCCTCTTCCAGTTCCTCTCTGCTTTCCCAGGGATCCCACTGCTATTGTGAGAACAAATTTAATTTGCATTGATCTCTGTTCCCAAACGAAGCTGAGTACAATCAAGTCCACTGTTCTATGGACTTCATTAGTACTTCATTGGGATGGACATCACCTCACTTCATGTATTTATGCTATATAAAACAGCATATATTAACGTATACGCTGTCTGTGGCCCAAGCCCACAGAGTGCTTTCAGAGCTGAAAGACTAACAGGCAAAGTCTGAGGGCATAAATCCAGAAATTAGACTTGGAAAGTGCTTCCTCAGCTGTCACATAACCTGTAGCCTTAACTCTGGAGAAACCTGAGTTTTTAACACTGAAGTCTATAATGGTGGACTACAGTACTGAAGTGTGTAACGCTGTACAAGGCATCTACTCTTTCTTCAAGTTAGCAGATTCTGACAGTCTTGTTCACTGATGACTGAGCAAATCACTTAAGGCCAAAGTTGTGCAAATCCTCAACTCTACCCTGTTGGGCTCTTTTGAATACCTGTCCGTTAAGGGCGAATTGCCTTGTGCTAAGAACTGGAAGTCCTGCCTCCATGTCTGCACATCTCCCCGCACCATCAGAAGCAATGATAATGAGACAGCCATGAAACGCCACCACTGTGGAAATGCCTTCCAACGCTCATTCAGAGAGGAAAGTACATAAATTAATGCTTTCAGCCCAGCAGAAGCAGGGCACAGGAACTGAGATAGCCATCAAACTGTGGTCTGCAAGCCACTGATGCTCCATGGAGGGAAGGATGGGGATCAGAGAGTCATATTAAACAACCAAGCCTGTAACATTTTCAGCTGCAAAGCTGTGTTACAATTAAAAGGCAAAGAAAAAGATGCAATTAGAGGGTCTGTCAGTAGGAAGCATGAACAACAGTAGAACAAAAAATTTGACTGGGCTTGGTCAACTTTTATTAAAAGCTGATTTTGAAAGGGAAAGTGTCAATACTGCACAGATGAATGGGGATGGCACAATGGCATTATAATTACCAGAAGAGTAGTGAGAGAAACGCTATCACAAACCTCCTTCGAAGAGAAAGAGATCTATTGTGCTAAAAAATTCTTCTATGCAAAATATTAGAAGTGGAACATCAACTGGAACATTAACTCTGGAAAATATATAATAGTGGCCCATCTTGTAATTGACCTCCTAGATAGATTAGATGGGCTAAAATGATTTTCCCCTTCTCCAGCTTCTGAGATGCTCTAATTCAAGGATAAACACATACAGATGGAAGAAAAACATGTTGATATGTCAGCACAGAGCTTCTTCCAAATGAACAAAAAAAAGAGAAAATAAATCTTATTTAAAGCTTCACAGAGAAATCTGTTTCCCGCTGTAACAGCTCCCTGGTGTGCAAATGGCCACACTCAGTGAGTAAGCTGATCAGCAAAACATGTCAGTGGGGCAAGTGCAGCAAATCAGTAATGGCCTTGTCTTGAAGAGTTAAAGCCTGACTGGAGCATTGCTGGCCTACAGCTGTCCTTAGCTCCACTGAATTGCCCTGCAGTAAGGCCAACGGCCATAAAAATACACCTGTATTGCCAGTAAGCTAGCAGCATGTGCAGACTGGAGAGTAGGGACTTTCAGTGCCCTTATCCTTCTGAGCACCCTCCCAGCTGTGACCAGCTTTCTACCACAGCTCCTGCTGTTTAGGCACAGTGTGGAATAGCCAGCTGGGCCAGTGGTTGGCTGCCCTACAACTACACTACTGAGTCAGTCTCCAGCCAGAAATCCTTCTAGTTCACCTTGGTGTTAAATTGCAATCATGGCATCTTCATGCAGCAATGGATTAACCAGTTCTCTTTTGACTTGATGGCAATGTGCCCATCCACCTGCAGTCACTGCACCACTCTCTTAAGCAGTCAAGTCTTCCACCCCCCACTGTCAGGGCATTTCCAGGAGAGCAAGTCCATTGCCCTGACAATCAGCTATCTGCAGGGTCTATCTCTTTCTTCCGATGATTTGTCTGAGATGATGTGGAGTTAACAGAGTTCAGGCAGTTTTCAGTGAAAGATGTGGTCTTTACGTCACACAGGCTAGGTACAAATACTCGAGAATAGTTAAACTTCCATTGCTGTCAATTTTCATCACCTGTTAATCCCCAAACCTTCCAGGTTAAACCATTCTAACACAGTTAGACAATCTTACAATTACATGAGATAATCTGGCTCCTCACACCTCGTTTCCCCACTCAGTGTCCTGAGCCACCCCTTCCTACCACTTGCCTCATGCCAGCACTGCTCCTATCTACCTTCTCAGAGACCTGGTTCAGGGAGTTAAATGGGCAAAAAATGGTTCACTCTCTATCTGTGGAGTTACTTTACTGCCCATTTAACTCCCTGAACAAGCTCACCATGTGTGCAGGCAAGCATCAATGCAAAAGAGGGTATGTACAGAATAAGATGTAATTATATAATTGAATGTAATTAATTACAACAGCTAAATATATATTATGCTCAAGTATTAATAAAATTAATATACAGAATGATACAGAGAGGGAAGAACAGGACAATTTCACTATTTTTGGTAGTAACTAACCTCTAGATTGACTATAAACCATGTCCTTACTTGCATGTATAGCAGGGTTTGGTAATCATGATAAATCCTGATAATGCAATGCTGCATTAATAATGAGGAAGAAAATATTCTGCTTCAAGCTACATAAAGGCCCTTTGCAAACCAGTAGCTTAAATATAATTGTGCTGGAATTACTCCACTAATTTTCCTTGGTAAGGTGACCAGCTCTGTGAACAGTGAGAAAGTACAAAACCAAACAAATCCATAGCTGGCAATTACTCCAAACACCTGTACCAACCAGGCTCATTAAAAGTAATTGGAAGGCATGTAAATGACATTCTACCATTAACCTGGCTCAATTATTCACAGTTGGTATGTCAAGCTTTTAACCAGCCACAAAGGCAGCATTGCCGGATGCTTTTTCTGAGAGAAAACGATAAAGGGGGAAAAAATCATACTGCCATTTAACTCCACATTGTGCCAGACCAAAAGGAGCACTCATAAAGGAATAATCCAAAAAGACTAAAAAAAGGGGTCGCTCCTATGTTCTTTTAAAGGTCTGGGTTTATACATAAGGAATTCAGCAGTGTAACTCAATTTTCCTGTCCCTCTGAAACCAGTTCTCACCCTTTGTACAGTGTTTTAAGACCTCAGTCTTAAAACCTTGGCCAGATTCTGCTCTAGGGTTTGCATGGGGCCCCACTGCATTGGAGGGGAGACATGCATCTAATTTTGCCTTCTGACTGGGGGGGTTTACTCCTGCCCAGTGAGCAGTTCTTAGCTTAAAGGAAATGGACAAGTCAGGGCTGGGGACAATTCTGCCTCTCCTGGGCTTGCATCCCAAGGCCATCACTTACTGAATGACCATTGTTTGGCAGTCTGGATGGAAAGGCTTTCTGGTTTGCTACTAGCTGAGAGGAGCACACATGGGAAAACTCCTTCAGAAAACAAGACTTGGAGGAGATGCTGGCTGCAATTTTCAAGGAACATCAAGGATACAGGCACTCCTGCTCCATTGGGTCCAAGGGGATTTGGGAACCAAATGCCTTCAGGTCTCTGAATATCCCAGGTGGGAACCAGAAGACTCCTTTCTCCCATGAGCTGACTTTATATATCACCTTTATATACGATCTGTGTGTCTCCTTACATAACTTTTAAAAAGCCCATCAGCTTATCACCTCAGCATGTGGAGATGGAAAACTGCAATAGCAAGATGTCACAGGGAGGGTTAAGGTGCAGGGGGGAATAATATTACCTTTAATAGGACCACTGTCAGCCTTACTGCGTGCAGCAGTTCTTTCACACCTCTGCTACTGGATACAGCATTTTCTGGCTGTAGGCTCAAGGCAGATTTAATTTACCCTGGTGAATGGAACGACCTTAATTTCTGTCAGCCTTCCTGAAGTAGTTCCAGATTTATTCTGAGGTAAGGGGAGAATCTGATCCTAACTTTTTGAAAACAAATGAGTTTACTACACCCTGGGAATTTTCAAACATGACACATCCATCAGTTTTCCTTTCTGACTCACATTTGGCAAAATGTAACTGTCAAAACTTTTTAATTCAAATCAAATTGTTTGTTATTTGTTCCAAGCCACATATTAAATGTCAGTGACAAAAGTTTCCATACAGCCTTTGTGGGCTCACACGCATAGCTACCCTATGACCTACACCAAGGAACAGCCCTGGAGCTTGGAGAAGCTTAAATCCACCAAGGCAAGGGTGTGAAAACACAGCTGGGCCCAGCGGCTTCTGCTGCTGCAGTAAATCCCACTTTGCCCCTCTGCATGTTCCTCTAGCCTTAAAGTCTTTAGAGGTGAAATCATGAGTTCTCCTCAATGCAGTTCTTTTTTCGCGCTAAAAATCCCTCTGAGGCAAGGACAGTTTGGCATATTTTCCCTGTCTGCCCATCAAGCTCTTAAAAAATTAAGTTATTAATCATCTAAACATTCACCTCTGCTGCACTAAGGCTTTCTGGCCAGAAAGTCCCATAGGTTGCTATTTCAAATATGACTCTGCTTCCATTGAAGACTTTTGAATTAAAAAAAATCTGAAGTATGGACAAATGCACCTTGTGATAATTACTGCCTAGCACTATACTTTTAAAGCAGTCAGCTGAGCTTCTAGTTTATATTTCACTAATTTGCTTACTTGGTCAAAAAAAAAAAAAAAACAAAGACTTTTGAATTAAAAAAAATCTGAAGTATGGACAAATGCACCTTGTGATAATTACTGCCTAGCACTATACTTTTAAAGCAGTCAGCTGAGCTTCTAGTTTATATTTCACTAATTTGCTTACTTGGTCAAAAAAAAAAAAAAAACCACAAACCCCACACTCATCATGTACTTTATCTGAGGTCTACACATACAGCAAAACATTGCTTGCAAGGAGGAAGAGAAGTTTGCAGCAAAATTGTTTTGTAACAGATGTATCAATGGAAAAAGTTAGTAACTGGGAGTGTTCTCTCTTTCCCTGTCTCGCAGTTGCTATTAGTGCTGGTCTTTAGGGTGTAGCTTTCCTCTTGGGCTTCTGTGTTTGTTTTACGTATTGCTTTCCTCTTCCTTTTGGTCAGGAGCCTTTTTATGATCAGGCAAGATAATACTGAGCAGCAGCACCAAATCTGCAGGATAAAATGAGCCTTTGCTTTAAATATCCAAGAGACAAATGGAGGTAAGTAGAAACAAATGGATTAAGCTGTTTGGGCTGGGGAATTGCTGTCAGTTCGTTATTCGGAGGTTACTAACAACTAGTACGTTAGATTTGTTTTGTTTTTTTTCCCCTATTTGACTGCAATGTTAAGAATTTAACTAAAGTCTGGCATGGAAATATACTGAAGTTGTAACTGTGTTCAGGCCTTTAGGTAAGGATTACAGAGTTGGTTAGGACAGAAATCCTTTAAGCAGCATTTCCTAGGCCTTCATGGCAGACCTTAAACACATTTTCCCTCCTCCTTTTTCCCCATCTTGTAAAGCATCTCTGTATTTCTGATTCACTGTGCACACTATACCTAGTCAGAGAGTTCATCCTGCTCCTATTATCTTCCTGTATTTCATATATATTGCAGAGGTTGTATTTGCTCAGCTGTATTGAATCCTATTATAAAAGCAGGGTGCAGAGGGCAGTTTCTGGATGCACAATGAATCTCTGTAACTAATAAAATATAGCACCTGCTCTGCTGGAAGTATCAATGTGAAGCCAGAGTTGGCAGGGTAAGTGATCCCACTTCATAATCCTATAATGTTGATACAATTTGGTGGTACCGACATAAAAGAGATACTCAGACCTAAGCTGGACTTTGAGATAAATTGAAAATGGTGTCTTTAAAGGAAAACCACTCAGTACAGGATTTGATGACATGCAGATCTTTTACTCATAGGGTGTCATATCTGGCAGTGAGGTGGATGAAAATAGTCTTGTTTATTGTGTTGTACAAAGGTAGCAAATATTTCAGTTTAGAGAAGAAAAGGGTGAAGACTCCACATGTACATGAAGAGCAGGCAATAAAAGACTAAATATTCTTGACACCCTGTATTCTGTTTTCTAAATTATCTTTTAAGAATCTTGAAATTTACTGAGATGGAGGTTTTTTCTGTACTGTTCAATGAATACTTCTAAAATCAAACCTTAAGTTACATTAGTTTTGCATGCACAACTATGGTATGTTTTTGGTCTCCAGCTGCATTAGCGTGGTTTTCAGAGCCAGGTTTCCAGATTCAACTGCCAAAAAATAAATCATTGTTATTTACTAGTTTGCTGGTCATTCAATCTTACGTCTATTTAAAAGTTTTCTAGGAAAATATTGATAGCAAACAATTGCAGGTCAGAGACCACAAAGTAGGTTCATATATGAAATAGAATGAACATTTGCCCAAAATATTTTGTATAATCTACAAACTTTTTAGATTACTTTCTTCTTCTGTTCACATAGACCAGACACTATGCTCCCTCACGTTGTGAAGTACCAGAAAGCAGCATTGCATTTTGGTGCATAAAGGGCATGTAACTTATGAGAGGACATTAGCTCTGCAAGGGTGTTAGAGAGAGACAACCTTGAACTGGGGACATATGAATTATCTTTCTGTTGGTCACATTACCTCTGGCTTCTCCCATTCTCCTCCTGCCTGACCTCCTCTCCTATGTAAACCCAAAGCTTCTTGGGGCAGGGACCTTCCCTGACCAGGTGTTCATACAGTGCTTGCAAGTGTCTTGCTCTTACTTACACAGCAGCATAGGACAGATAATAAATCAAATGTGCTGGCTTTATTCATCCCTTTCAATAGCAAAATGTTCACTAAAGTTGATGGAAGTTTCTACATGGCAGTACCAGACCTCAAAGTATGACTGTCAGTTCATTGGTTTCATGGAAACACTGAGTTAAACTGCATTTATGTTGTCAAATCCATGCCCAGAGAGCTGAGTAACTCTGCGCAAAGCAGCAGCTATGGCTTCTTTGAACATCTGTTTTTCCAAAGTACATCCTCCCTCTTCCACCAAGGCCTCCAATATGCTTCTTGCTGCAGATGTTTGCTTTTCATACACTGCACTGAGACAGAAACAGAGGCAGTCTCACTTCTAAGCTATCAGAGTGGTAACATGGGAAGAGAAAGTCCTGTGTCAGGAGCAAACCCAGAAGACAGGCCTGGGTTATGTTTATAACCTTGAACCACTGATACAGACAAAGAAACAGGGATGTAGGACCATTATTAACTTGTACAGTTATTTTCACAGACTGATTTTAAACTCACTTATACCAGTGAGTATTTCTACTGGCTTTTCAGTTTCTCTTTTTGCATAGCTTGAAATGCTGCCCACAGCCTGTGTAAAACCTGAAGGGGCAGGTTTTGGACACATGGAAATAACCTACTGCAGTCATTAAAGCCACATCGAGGTACTCGAGGTGAAGTAGGACCAGTCACCCCTTCTCTCCTGAACTCTCAGCTAGAGCACAGACCTTGGATTTCTGCTGTGAACAATTCATACTCACAAGTCCCTCTGCTCCTCACATTTTGCCCTAAGTTACTCTAGCTGGATTTCCAAAATAAAAAGACAGAATCATGCTAATTGTAGAATCCAGAGGCTAAGAAAAATAATATGCAAAGAATAATACACAAAACAATATCCACCTGTAAAATAAAAATGTGCTGGGATTCAGTGGAGAATAAAGAGAAAGAAATGCTAGAGCAGCCAACTAGAAAAAAACAAGCCAGCACAATACTCGATAGTCACAGGAAGACCAAAAATAAAACAAAACTACTTTGAAACCTCTCAATTGGAATACAGTGCAGAAGAGCTGACTGGTCCCAAAGAAAGCTGTCAAAATGGCATAGTGAAGTCAGTGCAGGCAAATTTGAACAGGAGATACCTTAAAAACAGGGAAAAAATATTCACATAAGTAACATCTGAAATGTCAGAAAGTAAAATACTTTCAAAAGAAAAACATTGGGAACGGGCAAAAACTGAATTTGAAAATCTTCCATCCAGTTGTCTACTAATCACTGCTGGATATTTGACAGCCATTTAAATTATTTCTCAAGCTCATTTAAAAAAAAAAAAGTTTGCTTTCCCATCCCCTCAATTAGAGAAAAATCATCACATGTTTTTATGTTGAGAGTTAGTTGATGAATGTCATGTCATATATCACTGCCTCTGCATCTGACAGGAATCAAAGCAGAGATTTTGAAAGGCAAGAGTCTTATGAACTGCTAATTATTCTTAACAAAGAAAGTGTTTCAGTTGTTGTTTCTTAATAAAATTTCTGATTTTACCTAAAAGGTTTTTCTGCCACCGTATTTCTGGACAGTATGAAGCTATGTTGAAACCAACAGTAATCTATTTATTTCTGATTATACTGTGATGTTTAAAAAAGTGGGGAAAATGTCCAGTGTTTCTTGCATATCCAAAGCTTCTGATGATTTGTTGAGAAATACTGGCAAAGGTAACCCTCTGATAGATATTTGGTTCTTTTGAATACATGTGCAGACATTAAAAAGCATCTGTGAAAGTTCTGAGTGTGAGAGTAGGATTTTAGCTCAATTTCTCTGCCCCCAGGAATTTCTCCTTTTAATTTCTTCTTCCACAGCTCTCTCTTTGGTGCCTCATTCCGAGAGGGATTTAAAAGCTGCACTCAACCAAATCTACTCAAACGAGCAATTACCAAACAGGAGGATAAGTCATAGGGAGAAAAAGATAACAAGTGTTAGGCCAGCAATTCGGCATTGTCTCTAATTCCACCACATTCAAGTACTTTGGATAACGTTCAAAGAAAGAAAAAAAAAAAAAACACCCAGGAAAAAAACCAAACAAACAACAAACACCCAGACTTCAGTGCAACCCCTCAGAGCCTCAAATCTTTTGACTTGCATCCTTCTCTAATTTTAATGCTTCTTAAGTGAGGCCAAAAAGTGAAACTCTAGGAGTCCTGGGTTAGGAAGCAAGTAACATATATGTGTCTACTCTGCTGGGCACAGGGAGTTTTGATCTACCAGAGAAGAGCTTGTTTTGTATGGTCAACATCAGGCTATATCTTGCAAATTAGGAAGCTTCAGGCTAGGAAAATACTGGAATATGAGGCTATGAAGAAAGTCCAACTGATATAGAAAGCTGTTGGTAAGTCAGGAATTGATCGTAAAACCTGCAGTACCTGATATGGGTAAACAAGTTTTATATTGTTACTTTCTTTCTGTCACTGGAATCATGGATTTTCCCAGTGTTAAGTGGAGCAGATTCGGAATTATTTTAAAAATTTTAATATTCTCTGGTTTATATTCCATGAACTGAATAAGGGAATACAAGCTCTGTGCTAGCTCTTTAGACTGTATAAAACAGCGTAAGTTCAAGAGGATTGATTCTCATTTTCCTTAAAACTACTTTAAAAAACTTTACACATACAGGCTGAATAAAAATGACAGTTAGGCCTATTAACTAGTTTACCATTGCTCCTTTCCATTGCCAGTTTGTCCCCCATCTTCTGTGAAGTACACAGATTTGGAAAAAATGTTTAAAACATATTATAAATAGTACAATTCAGAAACAGCATAAATGGTAACGTTCAAGAGTCGATTGCTCTTCATCAGTAAATGAGAGGGCATTCAGAGACACTGCCATGCAGCAGAGCCTGGGATTAGCTCTGAATTGCCTCTTCTGTAGAAACCTCTTCCCACTGTTTTATCTCATCCATTTACAAACATTCTTCCTTTCCACCCACTTGCAGTCCCTACAAAAGTGTTTAGGAGTTCGATTAATTTGACTGGGATTAAGATGTGGACATTTGATATTTAAAAAAAAAAAAAAAAAATCTATAATGTGCTGACAGTATGCTTACATGTTTCTGTTACTCCAGCACTGACTGGTTTGAACACTATGAGGGTGCCAGCTTGATAGCACTGGTAGGATGCTAGGTTGCAGGAAGCAATTTGGTGCCATTCCCAATAGGTGCTGGGGAGAAGTAACCAGACCTGAAGTGGGGAAGAGGCTCGGAGGAACATGTGGCAACCTCCTAATGACTGCGGCACTGAGCCTGGGGGTGGGCCCTTTTGGGAGGCATTTTGACCCTCTCCATAAAAAAGTGCGCTCAAGGATGAAAAGTAGAAGAAAAAGAAGAGGAGGATGCACCAAACACAGAGTTCAGTCCGGTTTACCTTATGCCTTGGGTAGGCAAAGAAAGAGCTGAGTAGTCTCAATGAAATCACTAATAGGGCACTACACGAGAGCTTCTCAGTACGTGCCTGGGAAATAGCGAAACAGTGAAAGAAACATGAAAGCAATAAAGTAACTTTCCTGTAAACTCTGAAATTATGTATGTTGGGAGAGGCTGAGGACAGTTAAAAAGAGTGCAGATGGGATGTATAAAGGGTTATGGCCATGCTTCATCACTGTACAGACTAAACAGCCCTGGTACGTTCATTAAAGCAAGCAGCCAGTGGGTCAGCAACATCCTCTGCTAGGATGTGTGCTGTCTGGCCTGTGTAGGTTGGAAGCAAACACTCCCATCCCTGTCACAGTGCAGCCTCTCTTGGAGAATTGTAGGCTAATCGCATTTGTTACAATTAAGGTCTTAAAGGCAACCGCATAAGTACATTAGACCAAAAATCCCATCTAGCCAAAATTCGTCTATGCACGTTACCAATAACAACCTTACAGGCAAAAGTTGGCATGTATCTCCCATTTTCCAGTGCTGAGATTTGCATGTCCCCAAAGGATCAGCGTGTTTCCTTGAAGCAGTAGTAAACCACACAGTGGATGTGTTGTACATCAGATCAACCTCATAGAGAGAAGCTACTAGCTGAAGAGTTGTATTTTTCATGAAGCACATCTTTTACTTTTTACCTAATGGTGTGTAATTCTGGAATCTCCATCACTGATGATTTTGGAAAACAGGTTAGGCAAACCAGAGAGAAGTGGTGCAGGTAAAGCTGAACCTGCCGCAGGGCACCAGATGGCCCAGGTGACCTTTAAGGGGCCTCCCAGTCTCCATTTTCTATGATTTCTCTAATTTAATGCTTCTGTTTCACTAACTAGACAGCTGGCCGTGTATTAGTTGACAAATAAGAGAAGTGATGCAGGGTGGCTTAGATGAGGCCAGTTTGGAGCGTTTGCTTTCATTTTATGAACAGTCATCCAGCTCTAGAGGAGAGCTAGCAGGCTACAAGCACAGCCAATCTTTGTCTGTGTTTTTTTTCATCTGAAAAGCTGAAATCTTTCCCAGCAAAAGAAAGGTTGTGCATGCAAACACTAACCATTTTACAGCTTTTTAGAAAATACTCAGTTGCCTACATTAGTCTGTGATACCATTTGAGTGACATGTATTCCTCCACTGTATTGGTATTGCTATCACAAGATTAACTTTTAAGTGAGGGAACGGACTTCATCTGTATGTTTGGGGGCAGAAGTTCTAAAAACTAGAATAAAAGGTTTCTGACCTTATCCTCCAGCTGAGCCCTGAGAACTTCGATCTCTTATGAAAGGCTGGTATCAGCGTGTTCAAGCATGACCCAGGTTAATGCAGTTAACCCTGAATTTCTGACTGTATTGTGCCCCTGCCTGTTTGCAGTCTACTGACCTCACCAGTTTCAGGTGCGGGGGCCGTTTAGAAATGATACAGCACTTGTCTGTGTGTTACTGGTAGCACTGGGAACAGGAGCAAAGGCCTTGCCATGCTGGAGAGGTAATACCATCGATTCTGCTCTCACCTGCGCTGGGTGAAATCAGTCGCAGCAGCAGGTCACAGTGACTTCAGTGGGAGGGGAATGGCTCCTTTCAAAAGCTGTGATTCAGCAGAAAGATTAAGCCATAAAGCAGGGATTTAGTTTGGCCAAGGATAGTTGCTTTCCCTGTACTCCTGACGCACACTTAGGACCCTACTTTCCCTGCTCTGTCCCTGGGACATGCAGACAGCAGCCTGTGCACCCTTTCCTCCTCCAAAGCCTTCCTTCAAGTTGGAGCACTGCTACACACTGATTTCAGCTTGGCTACCAGCTCTGCAGACAAAATTTCAGATGAACCCAGACTGATGGTTTGGTTCTTGGGGGTTTTTTTTAGTATTTTTGTCTATGTCTGAATTTTGTTCTACCTGAAATACAAAAGGTTTGATTTGCATTTTAGGTATTTACTTTAAAATTCTGAATCAGATGGAAATTCAAAACAAAGTTTGAACCTCTGAGTAAATTATATTTTGCAAAACTACCCCTTCAGTGCCCTGCTCTAGTGAGGGCCAAATGAATACCACAAAAACACCACAAAGACAAAGTTGAGGTCCACCCTGCTACAGAAGACTAACCACATCCTTTCAGTCTATCCTGGGGTGTAGCCATACCACAGTCAGAGGCACCAGCTTTGAACCAGGTAGTTCAGGAGGGCATCAACATCTTCCCATCATACCATAGCTTCATTTTTTACCCAACTTACCAGACTGAACTTCATGCTGCTGCAATACCTAGCCTCAAACCCACATGTTGGTCAGCTAAACAACTGAAGATCCAAAATGTTTAATATTTTCCAATGTGCTAACTGAATAGCCAAACATTTTGGAGACAGATTTGCCATGGCTCCAGGCCTAGTTCTGCAAGTGCAGGTCATGCTGCATCTACTCGAGGTACTCTGAAATTACTGTGTTCCTGCCTACGTTTCCCAATTTGGTATTTCTTTTTGCAGATGTGCTATTCTTTTTGGCAGACATACAATAGGTTTCAGTTTCCCTGATTCCTGTCTATTGCACATGCATTTAATACATTCAAGAGTTTTGTTAAGAGATTGAAAGACCTGGACTTAGAGCTGTTTATCACAAAGCAAATAATCTTGAAAACGTGTGTGTATTTGAGCAAGAAGAGTCAAGTCCTCATCTGGCAAGGGAACTTTCATCTTCTCGCAGCAGTCTTTCTCCAAATTTATAGTCTCAAGAGTACACATGGGAAACTTAAGTTTTATCTGAGTCAGAAAATACCCGGATTTTAGTTCTTTCACTGCTAAGAAATATGTACAGCTGCTCCCGTTATTTCAGAGGGGTTTGTTTGTTGTTGTTTTTTTAAAATCCCCCCCCGGTCACTTTTTAAAAATAAATTTTTTGAAAGGCTGTTATTTTTGGAGCTTAGAAGTCATAATGAATCAAAACCAGTTCACATTCACGTGTTGAGTCATGGGTCCCTCTCGAGTAAGTGCAGTAGTCAAATCATGGCCATGTAAGGGGATTGGCAGTAGCTTTGGAAATATCTGTCCTCTTTCCCAGTTTGCGCTCATGAGCCGTACTTCCAGCTCACTTTTTTCATGAAAGCAAATAAACATTTTGCCTGCAGGCATCAGATACTGTCTTAGTAACCATCCCTGTATCAGTGTGCTGCTGCATAGGATGGGAAGGGAGGCTCCGAAATGTATGTGGGCTGAGTGTGTCTTACACTGTTAAGATTCATGGTACTATTAGATCCTTTTTTCTCCCTCTCTCATCTTTTACTCAACACCGAACAAAGCCAAACAAGTGGTTCATACAGTTCCCTGTCATCTATCACGTATCTGCCCTTTTATCATACCTCTGCAGCATTTTCAAAATCAATGCTAATATCTTGTCAGGTATTATTAAACTGTTTTTCAATGATCTAAATCTCTTCATTTAGAGATTTCCCAAGTTGATGAGGTGATCAGAATGAAACCGTTTCAGGCACTGATGGCTCAGCCATGCACACAGAAACACACTTGCCTTCCCAGGAGCCCTTGCCGCCAGCCCCAGCCCCTGGCTGATGCCCCTCTGTCACACCCTCAGCTCTGCCACTGAGCTCCTGCCCACTTTGAAGAGTTCACTTTGCCTCCTGGAATATATTTCTGACTCACCTTTTACCTCCTTTTACCCTTCAAAGTATATGCTTGTGCCACATAACTGCATGAGCTGTACTGCCCACGGAACCAGCTAGGGACTGCTTTGTGCTGTGCTGGGGCATATGTGATCTTTGCAGTCTTACCACCAAGCCAGACAGACATATGCCCGGGTTTTCCTCCCCCCGTATTAGTAAGGTGCACCTTATTACACATTTTGTTAAGCCACGAGTACAACAGCAATATTAGCAGGCCCCCAGTACAATCATTTATCCTAATCTAACGGTAAAGCAGTGCTCAGGCGGGACAGGCTTTCAGGTTTTGATGGCCTCTTGTGTTTCCAGGTTCTGGTAAGGAAAAGGTGTTGAAAAAAACATTTGAAACAATTTATAATCTACTTTTGTGGACTGGATAGGTCAGATAAACATCTGAGCATGTTTGTCAAGGAAAACAAACTGCCATTCTGAACAGCTGGAGGTTTAGCCATCCCCAGAGCAAAGTCCATCAAACCTAAAGATGTGGCAAACTGCCAGACAGCTGCATGTGTGTCATTTTGATGGTCACACAGGAATGCCCTCGGGGCAGGAGGGGATTAATGATAACTCTCTGAAACCTCAAGTGCCTCATTTTTGAGTTTCCCATGGCAGTATATTTCTTCTTCCATTTTCACTTTGTTCTTAAAGCTTCACTCTTCATTTAAACCCTCTAAGGAAACTCCTTGCAAGATAGATGTACATTACCCTTTCAGGAGAAAAAGAACCTCTTTCAAAAAAACAAATACTGAAATCTATTTACTAATGCCCCTCATGTATATATCTCTCTCATCTTCTCTAAATATTAGTTCAGAAAACAGCTTTTGTTTATAGCAATTTCATTGCCATAATCCAGATAGCATGGATTACTTCTATAGTGATGCTCTAATGCTAATTTGCAAAAATGGAAGGCAATTTGCTATCCTAACAAATTACTTTTGTCCTTGCATGAAACAGACAGCAAAGACAGTGCCCCTGGTTAATTGGAAACACTAGATAGATATCCATAACATTCTATTTGTGAAGTCTAGTGCCAGAGATGTTATTAACATTCAATTTAACTCCTACAAAATTAAAACTAAAGCTTTATACTCATTTCCATGCAGAAACCTCCTTGGAAATAGCTTGATGTGGTGTTCTAAAAGATGTCAAAAGATCACCTCTTCACAATGACCAGGGAGATGTGGATCCAAATAATGATATCTGGGTATTTATATGAATGATTCTTCTCAGAGCTGCCTCTCACAGCTAACTATATACAATATACATCAAGCTTATAAAATCAGAAAGACGCTTCACTTACTCTGAATCTGTCCATGAAAATGGATGGAATGAGGCCTAAATCCAAGCCCAGAAGTCTAACATAAGACTTAAGAGCCGCTGTGTGAAATACAAGATTTTGTGGACACTGTCCTTAACTACAGTTAAAAACACTTACGAACTCTTAGTGTACAGACCCACATGCTGATGGTGATGCACACAATACAGCAGCCAGTCTAGACACTATTTCTACATTCCCCTCCTCCTTCTATAAAGGAGGGGTTTAGGGTTAAAACAGTGGATCTAAAAGACTTAGTTTCAATCATCAGGTCTGATACAGGTACAGGGCATGAACACTATGGTTCACATTCCTTACCTTGGGATTATCCCTATTCATTCCAGCCCTCACTGGTGTCTATGAAGATGCCAAAGACTATCCCATCTCACAACAGCTTGCAAGTACATCCCAGGCAAGCCAGTCACACTCTGCCTTACACTAGGTCACGAAGCTCAAGATGCTTAGAGCTGTATAGATCATCCTTGACTGCCAGAAGAAAGGTAAAATTTGGAAAAAGACTCCTATAGAGTTTGAGAATTGAGTTTATCTTCAAACCATGGTGTGACAAGAGTACCATTCAGCCAGCCTATACAATGGCTAATCAGTGGGGACACAGGGTGCAGGATTAGGGCCATGGAGGCAGGACAACTGGACTACTCACAGCTCTGCCAAGGCTCGAAGGTTTGACTTTCCTCGTCACGATCTCATCAGGACCAAACAAGCTCTTCTCTGCCTGTGAACCCTAAAGCCCGGTGAGCAGCACAGCGTGCAGATCTAGGCCAAAGTGAGAAAGCAGCATCTGCCAACATATTTGCAAGAACCGTTGTATCCACAGCTGAGTTCAATACAAATATTATTTGTGGGGGACAAAAACTGACTAGCATCTAGCAACTGACTCTTGGTGGAGTCACCTTCAGACTAGTCAGGCACAGTCCTGCTTAATCTGCCTGTGTTTCTAGAGCACTGATCACCATGTATCTTTGCATCATGGCCATCCATCACACCCCCAGTTTCTCATCTAAATACTGCCAACAGCACTGTGAGTAGCCCAGTGCTGACACTCCCTCTTTCTCCCTCTGCATCTTATTATTTAAGTTGCTGCTGGCAAAGAAAAGGAAAGTGGCTGTGTCCACAGTGACATTAGCAGAACTGACAGCTTAATCAATGCTGATACTTCCCCCCTCACCCCCGGTTCTCTGCTGCTCCTTTCTGAGGCAGCAGAAGAGCCCTATAAATTCACCACTGTGCCCAGTCATCCCGAAATACTGCTAATTTTCCAGAAACCCTTTGGTACCCTGACTGCCTCC
The DNA here is from genome assembly GCF_000699145.1 of Aptenodytes forsteri. NCBI lineage: Eukaryota > Metazoa > Chordata > Aves > Sphenisciformes > Spheniscidae > Aptenodytes > Aptenodytes forsteri. The sequence goes on from NW_008796193.1 coordinate 5,973,034, forward strand.
AGCTCCACATGCTATGTCCCCCTCAGCTACCCAAGGTCCCCCAAGCAGAGCCATTGCCAGGGCTCCCAGAGCCCACACTTATCCCCTGGTCAGCAGGAGCATCTCTGGCAGCAGGCGGGCAGAGCAAGGAGCATTTCTGCTCTCTGCAGGTTAATCATCATGGGGGAAAACAGGATTACAACAGCACTAAAGGCAGGGTGCTTTGAGAGACCTTTCTGCAACCAAAGAAACTTGTTGAAAGGTTTTCCAAAACCTTGGAAGCTGTGATGTTTGTAAATAGTCCCTAATCTCTTCCGTTCCAACAAAATGTGCTTTTTTCAGTTTGGAAAGGAGCAGGCAAATCTCCACTAGCAATGCAGCTCTATTCAGCTCTCTTATCACCACCCGGGCCATTACTGAGTGACAGTGCAATCTGTAGAGGGGAACAGAGCTGCAGATGATACTTCCTAATGCAAACTGCAGAGGATTCATCATGAGGTGATCCTCCTGGACTCCAGGTGCCCCATTAAGTCAGGCAGAACTGGCAGGCAGACACATGTGTGGGTACAGAGCAGCAGCTGCCACCTCTGCTTTTCATTGTCCTCAGGACTTCTGTAGGACAGGGAATAAAATCAGCCTCTCCACCTCATCTAGACCCTCTCCACCTTGTCTCAACAGCATACCCTTGCCTTTTGGTAAGGGCAGCTTGTTTGGTATTTTTGTTTGTGTAGAGTTTAATTTTTTTTTTTTAAAGATAGTTTTCAGAAATGTGGAATTTTTTTTTCCTCTTCAGTTCACCAGGCTGACACACGAATTCACGATGTGCCTTGTTTGATATAGTACGTCAGTCAGCTGGAACTATGTTTGATATAGTACGTCAGTCAGCTGGAACTACATTTCACGTAACAAAACATTAGTAATGTAATTGCAGAGGGAGTATCATAGCAAAGGTAGATGTTCTTGGAAAACTAGTATTCCAAAAAAGTTTCAGCATCCATAATCCTCCCTCTCCATCTTGTGTCTTGCAAGTTTGGTGTGTGGGTGTTTGTACACCCTCGTCTCTCTCTCACCGTGCCTGTCAGCTCATTGCAGTTCTCAACCTACTGTCAAGATCACTCTCCCCTGTTGTCGTCTGACATTCCCTAGAGTTTTCTGGAAGGGGAAATCTTGAGTGCAGTTGATCTGCCCCAGCATCATGCAGCCACAGGACCTGAAGAGGCAGCACAGGCCACTTGCTTTGCCTCCTGGTCTGTCATCCATCCAGCACATCTGAACCACAGCCAAGGTACACAGCCTGTGCCAGGGACAGGAGCGCTCACATCCTGGGGCTCAGCACACTCAAACATTGTCTTTCCTGCAATTCATCCCATCACAACATAGATGCAGCCTCACAGTATAGATGTATTCATTGTATGGATAATAGTAGGGTTGTTACCTATAACCTTTCTCTTTTCCACTGTATCTCCATGTGCTTCTCTGACACTGTCTTCTTTGCAAAATAGTCAAGGAAAATTCAAGTACCATGTTGTTGCACACAGGTTTCCCTAAGATTTTGGGGGTCAGAGAAAGAGAGGTTTGTTTCTTTCCTCCCATGACAAAATAACGCCACGCCACCCCACCCCACCCCCCCTCCAAGCAGCACTGCAGTACTAACGGGCTACTGCATTTCAGGAGAAGCAATTCCATCTGGTCAATACTGCCACCACCATGCCTGTGGATAGCTGGTTGTTTAGCATCTCTAGATCGCACAGCAATACAAACCTAATCAACTCTGTCTCAATTCTCAAATCTTATTGAAAAGCCTATCTTGTCTCCCTTGTCAGTACTGCTTAATTTTCTCTTCCACTAAGCTATTATTTAATTCACTGGAAGTAGCTAGCACTGACAGGCAACACAGTTCATAGGACTGACCTGGAGCCACAGTCCAGAGCTGTAGGACTCTGATCCCAACAGTCCCACAAGCTTGGACAAAGCACTGTGTCCCAGTTTCCCCATCTTTGACATAAGAGTAATGTTTCTGCTGCCAAAGGAGGCTAGAATGATTATACTCTAGAAATATTCAATGCTAAACACTTCTACCAGTCTATTTATCATGTTTATAGAGTCATGGCTTGCAGGAATAAGAGACTAGAGAATAGCCCTACAGTTGGGCTGGAGTACAGGAGATCTGACTTCAGTTCCTGGCTCTTACAGCAGAGACCCTAGGCAAGGTTTGGGCTTCAAACCTCCACCTGTAGAATGGGAAATACAACCTTTCCCTCTCTGGAGGCTAAAATCATTCTTATTTGTGAGTTTGCAAAGATATTGGTTACTGTCAATTTTTAAGTGAATTGCTACATGTATAGTTCTAGTATGGATTCAGTTTATAAATAAAGGACAAGAAGGAGTAACTGCAGTTAGGAGAGGCTTTGCAATACTCAGTCAATGTCTGTTTTCTTGTATTTAATGAAATCTTGCACACCAGAATTAATGCAATGAGGGAAATGGCTCTCACAGCTAATGCTGATTTCACTGGTCATTCATGACATTGAGCAAGACAGCTATTACTTGTACCCCTTTCACTGAAAATAAGGAGAGCACCAGCAGACCTAATACCTACTAAAAAAATCAAACAAGATTACCTACAGTCTGGAAAACAAACTCACATGCTTTGTAGATTTTCCTGTTTGCATAGTTTCCAGACAAGCATCACTACCACAGTCCAAAGAATTAAAGTAGCGCCATGCCTGATCATAGAATCATAGAATGGTTTGGGTAGCAGACCTAATACCTACTAAAAAAATCAAACAAGATTACCTACAGTCTGGAAAACAAACTCACATGCTTTGTAGATTTTCCTGTTTGCATAGTTTCCAGACAAGCATCACTACCACAGTCCAAAGAATTAAAGTAGCGCCATGCCTGATCATAGAATCATAGAATGGTTTGGGTTGGAAGGGACCTTTAAAGATCATCTAGTTCCAA
>NW_008796193.1:5977449-6005214 GCF_000699145.1 Aptenodytes forsteri
TGCCCTTGACATCCCTGGCCAGATTTAATTCTATCAGGGCTTTAGCTTTCCTAACCTGATCCCTGGCTGCTCAGACAATTTCTCTGTATTCCTCACAGGCTTCCACCCTTGCTGTAGGCTTCCTTTTTGTGTTTGAGTTTGTCCAGGAGCAACTTGTTCATCCATGCAGGCCTCCTGGCATTTTTGCCTGACTTCCTCTTTGTTGGGATGCATCACTCCTGGGCTTGGAGGAGGTCATTCTTGAATATTACCAAGCTTTCTTGGGCCCCTCTTCCCTCCAGGGCTTTATCCCATGGTACTCTACCAAGCAGATCTCCCACAGAAGTTTTGAAGGAGCATGCAGAAGTCCAACAGGTGTAATTAATGTCAAGTGGTGTGTGCAGGTAGAGTCCGTTTCGCTGCCTCCTGTTGCCCTGCCCACCTGCTGCCGCTCCACGACTGCACTGACGTGCCTGTGAAACTCCACTCCAAATGCTCTGCTTTGCTTCTTTTGGTGTTTCCTGAGGAAATGCTCAAACAGCTCATCTGCTCTTTAAGCAATTAATGGACTCCATTAAGCATCTGGTGAGCGGAGCTACTTTGCAGCAGCTCACACCCTGTGGGACGCGTACGCTTCTGGCCTTATGGTCAGTAGCTGACCAACCAGTGCAAATCGAATTCTGTGGAGTTACACTGAGACACACCAGCTGGCTAGTTGCCATTATCAATTTTCATAGGTTTTGATCTCATACACACTCATATTAATTTATTAGCATCAGTAAAGTTACTCCCAGACCTGGCCTCTCTGCAGACCAGTGCCTAGGCCTGCACAGAATGTGCTTTTTTTGCAATTATGCAACCTCCTCTGCTGAGAATATCTTCCTGCAGCCCTCTTCATCCTCCCTCTAGACCAATTTTTTAGACTTGGATTACAGAAGGGGTTTTTTTCCCCAGTGGGTTAAGAATAGCTGCAGTAGCAGAGATGCTCACTTGAGGATACCACCTAGGTGTCGGCACTGTCGGTATAGTGGTAAGGAAAACTTTGGTTAATGCAGAATGTGCTTTGGGAGAGCTAATTGGACAAGAAGATGGGATTAAGCCATGTCTCTTCTCCCAGAAAGAGACAACCAGCCACAGAGCTCAGGTTTTTTAGGCAGTGGAGCTAATCGGGGAGTGGGAATCAAAGCCTCATTCTACCAGTTTTATGCTTTTGAAAGTTGGGAACAGAGATAAATCCTTCCCTGCATTATGCTGCTCTCAAGAACAAGAAAGAGGGCTCCCAATAGTGCTGCTCAAGTAGGAGGGCAAGCAACAGTCTCAGGCCTACCTGTACATCCCTGTTCTTTCCAAAGCATTCCACCTGCACAGAGTCTTATTCATGAATATTAACAATAAATTTGTTTGCTGACATGCTTTAATTGCTATGCTAGTCCTGCTATCCTGCTCAGCTCCACATGCCATTTCCTGCTGGAATATCAGGTTTTGACTAAGGAACGAGGAGTCTGTAGATCTGCACAATGTTGCTGCTCATCACATGAGAGTGAGGTGAATTGCACCTTCTCCTTCAGTAATCACACCTCAATGCTTAAGAGTGACCCCACCACCGTCAGCCTGCCCCAGGGCCCTCTGCAGCCAAAAGCCCATTGTGGAGGTGGCGAGAAGCTGCCAAAAGTACCCAGGGAGATTGGCTAATGATTCAACGATGGCTGCAGGAGTGAGAAATGTTCCCTGCTTATTTGGTGTTGGTGACCAGCACATTAGGAACCAGCAAGTGAAAATACAATCGCCATTACGAGCACTGACATCTAAAGGCACTACCTTTCAGCTTGCCAGACACAGGGAGAGCAGTGATGAATTAGCTTGCTAGCTTGATGGTGGCAGGGCACGGTGAAAATACTAAGTTTCCACAATACCTGTGTGGCACAAAAGCTTTTGTACAAAGCATAACCACAGCTTGTGTAACTTGAAGGTAATGGGAGATGAAGGAAAGGAAAACAGGGTGAAAGAAAGCAACTGGCTATAAGGAAAGCATAAAAAGCAAGGTGTCTCTGTGGCAAGAGACTTTTATCACTTGTGAAAATTACTTCCATTCTCCTTTCTCTCTGGTTATGTCTCTATTGTCTGTTTGCCCATTTTATTCCAGGACTGTCTTCTAATACGTACTTATACATTTGTCAAAGGTCCTGTGCAAAGGGAATATGAACATAAGCTGCACCTCCTAGGCACCAGTGTAACAGCATTAGTGACACTTGCCACCAGCCGCAGAGGGAAAACCTTGGGTGAAAAGGAAAGCCAGCAGGATATGGCACAGAACTGAGGCCCTGTCTTAAGGGATGTTTCTGTCCTTAGTATTGTTCTGTCTATGCTAGAATTAGGCCTAGCTTAAAATAAGATCAATAGAAAGGGTTGGAAAAGCATGTCTGCACACAAAAAGCTGGTCTGCTCTAACTTGTATCAGTTTACAGGTATGTTACCCATCTGTCCTATGCAGAGCCCTTCTGTCGGCTCAGCTTTTGCCATAGCCCTCACTGCAGGAGCCATGCAACTCGGGAATGGCTCAGCCCACAAGATTAGAGGATGAACCCACTGTTGGCCCAAGCAGTGACAGGCAGAGGCAAGGCAAGCTCTCCATGTACTCATCAGCTTTCCCAGTAAATGGACCAAGTTTCTCTCTTCCAGTCTTATCCCTGTCTCATTTCCCCCAGCAGAGAAGTAGCACAGCTCTATTTGGAGAGCAGGTGGCATACAGCCATCTCATCCCCTTCTTCAAATGTTTGAGACCTCTTCCCTTGGCCATAAACTAACTACAATCTTAAACCTCAGTCATGTGCCCCAGCCCCTTGTGAAGGGTTGGACTGACCTGACTCTCCTCAGATCTCCTTATCCTCCCCTAATTCCACCCCTTTGCTCAGAGCTTCCCCTCTTAAACCCAGAGTGAAAACGAACATCTCTCCAAGGCAGACACCAAAGGCAGGCTGAGCTTCATGGCTATATTAATAAGGAAATTAAGACTAATTGGAGGAAGTGTTATCTCCATATATAGCCTTATACTAAATCGCTGCACTATTTCTAGCATCCATATTTTCTCATGAATGCTTAAATACCAAAGCCAGTTCAGATACATAGCAATGACAAAAGGCTGTAAAGGACAAATTTGTTTCTTAGCTTATATAACTGCTAAAGTCAGACAGATAAGTGACTTAATTTGAACACAAAAGTAGTTTCATGAGAGGAAAATATCAGACATAAGGAACTGTTTAATCTTTCAGAAAAAGGTGTCTAGAAAAACAGCTGGAAGAAGCAGCCAGCTGAGCTCCAGTGAGCAGCAAGGGAAGCTTCTTCTAATGACTAACCATGTCAGCATCGATGGCAGATTCTCCCTTCCTTGACCAAGTCAGGATCGGATGACATGCCCAACCCCCACAGAAGTTTTAACTGTATTATATCAAGATCTACAGACACACCAAAAAAAAGCTTTACTTAGAAAAAGCTCTACCCTATAGTGAGAGGGATTATTCAGTGATAAGGCTGTGATCTCTTCCATGCAGAGATCCCTTCCATGGGGCAGAGCTGTTTACAGGTTTTTTTCTAGGGTAACTTGCCCCTGAAGATCCTGGGGCTGCCTTGGAGCAGCGGCAGAGGCACATGGGAGAACAGAACAGGCAAGAGGAGCTGGGGATGCAGCAGAGGCTCCGGGGGAAGCAGGCAGGGATAGGGGTACGGGCAGGCTGGGGGCGCAGGTATTGCCAACAGAGACCCTCTGGTTTAACAAGATAAGGAGGCATATCTCTAAGTACAAACTGGCTGACCTTTCCCTTTCCCCTTCCCCGACCTGCTGTGAAGGCAAGTGATCAGAAGGATGCCCCCAGAAATCAGCTCTGGTAAGTCTGTTAGGTCTCACAGAGGTGGTGGGTCTGAATATGGAAGGATGGAATGGTCGTGAGATGCAGGAAGGTTGGGTCCATTCTGATTTCATCCCCAAATCCTCTGTGACACTAGGAAAATAGCACTCTCTCCCTGAGCCCCAGAGTTTTGTGGGCACCCACTGGGACCCCGACAGCACCTCTCTTTAGCCCCCTGTGCCCCCAACTGCCGGCCCCTCGGGGCAGGGACTGTTCCTGACAGCTTGCTGTCATGCTGCCATCTCCAGCCCAGGGCCTCTAGGTGCTGCTATACTACCAGCAATGGATTTCCCGGCAGGAGGAAAGGGAAAGGGATGGTGGTGACTTCCTCATGTTGCAGGAGGAAACTGCAGCAGTTCTGGATCACCAGAAAGTGCTTTTTTTTTTTTTTTTTAAAGCATCTTGTTCATTCTTGTGTAAACCAGCACAAAGGGCAAGGCTATCTGTCCATATTTCCTGCAGGGATTGCAGCAGAGGGAATAAGCCTGAGCAGCACATTCTGCATCAAATTTTGACTAAGCAACAGCTGTAGTTTAGCTTTCATGAAAAGAAAAAAGAAGAGGTTAAACTGAGCTAATGGCATTGTCATGATAGGAGTTAACCCTGTTAGGTCAAGAACAAGAACACAAGGGTCAAGAACAAGAACACAAGTGATTTGTCACAGAGAACAGTAATGCACATGGGGCTGATGCTTGAAGGTGAGGCTTAAAGCTTCAGGCATTAACAAATTAACATTTTGCCTAACTAGACATTGATCACTATCACAAAGCATGTCATGACCACCATAAGCTTACCACAATGCTCTAATCAGTGATGGAAAATTAGAACATGTACCAGAAAGTGAATTAGTTGCTTCTACTCTAGGAATTTTACTCAGATGTTTAGCAAATCTGCGAGTCTCATCCTGCTGTTTCCTAAACGAGTGACAAATATTCCCTTGTTTCCCCGAGGGCAACCTCACAGTTTTCCTCTTCACTGCCATACTATGATTTTCACCTTGCATTAAGGTAAAGTGTTGTTCCTCCTTTCCTGATGCCCCAAGGAATGCAAATTTAAGGTGTCCGTTACCCAGCTGATCCTATGCCAGCTGGGACAACTAAGGAAGGTAATTTTGTCTCACCACCAGTAGAGAGATGCTGTATTAACAGTGTCTTCTTGTGTGTATCCCATGCTGTGCAGGATATAGCATGAATTCATTGTGGCCAGATGAACCCTTAACACAATCCCACAAATATGCTGCGAGCACTGAAACAGTAAGTAACAGATCTGCCTGCACTTGGGTAATGAGAACTGACAAAATTAATGTTGCAACCCTGACAGCACACGTATACTTATATAAGGGGTTTATTACTATACATACTGCAGAGAGAAAGAAGCAAGAAGATTGTATATCTTATAAGTTTACTCTGGTTCAGCTGTTCACGGTGCCTCTCTGAAAGTGCCCACAGGAGACTGTATTTCCTTTGAAATATTAATCCCAGCTTAGTGAAGGGATGGTGCATGATCAGGCACAAACCTTGGAGAATGGCTCTTTGAGTTTTCCATCTGGGAACCCTCCTCTCAACAAATGCATTTAATGCCTATATGTGATCTCTGGTCGCTGTTGCATGCTGATGTGTGAGGATTATGTGATGTTGCTCATAGAATGAGAAGGTCTCGGACATCCAGTGAGAGTTAGTTGGGTGGCAGAGAGCGATGGTAGGGTGCAGTGATGGGAGCAATTGGAAGGTGCTCTTCTACAGCATAGTCCAACACAAGTCATCCTAGGAAATATAGGAGGCATATACCTCAGGGAAGGAGAAACCTTGTTAACCTTGGTACTTTTTGTTGTCGCCACTTCATTGTATAGAAAATAGTCCCTGACAGGAACGACACAGGCACTTCTCAACTGCAGCAGTGTCCAGACAATCCAGCAGGAATATAGAACTGTGGGATAGGAGGTCCTGTTCAGATACAGACAACGGCACCGCAGGGAGACAAACCTATGAAGGAATGGGTCCTACCCATCATTCTGCAATGTCAAACTGTGTCCTAAATGAGAAATAGTGCTTCAGAAACAGCAGGGAGCAGAGGTACTTTACAGCCTATACCACAGCCTATACCACCCACCTGGCAAAGCTGTAGACAGATTCCCTGCACCTGCTGGAGAACTGAGATCCCCTGTTTCTCATTTCTCTCTAACACGTGTGTTAATGTTTACTCCATGTCACTTATGCAGTTGTAACAAAAGCTAAACACTGAGAGTGGGTGCCTGTGTTCATTCTTGATGCAGCCTGTGGTCCATGCTTGGACACTGTTTGAGAGCTGGTACTTCACTGAACACAGTTGCTGACTGTTCCCACTACCTGCACACTACTGCCACGGCAGACTGAGCCTTCAATTTTGAGCAGTTCCCACACAAAAGTGCATTTTACAGCAATTTCCCTCCAGTCTATTTCAGAGCCATGCTGTTAACCTGCCTTTGCCAGCCCCCTTCATTCCTATGCTGTTTCATACAGCCCAGGGCAAACTTCCCATTTGTGTGAATACACAGCCTCCAGGCAAAACCGTCAGCAAAGTGCAGCTTCCTAAGTGCTAAGCAGGGAAAGGCATCTGGGGAATCCAGTCCTGATGCCAGAGGTCTTAATGCCTGCAGAGACATAAGCCCCCCACAATATCCTGCTGTCCCTAGACGGGCATTGCTGCAGTGACTGACCCAGCTGCCATCACTGCCCAGACACAAGGCAGGTCCTCATGAATAGATGGACAGACTTTCAAAATATTATGTTGTGTAGAATCAATTTTGACTTCTTATCTACTAGCCAAATTCTCACACTTTCCCCGGTGTGCACATGCACACACCACAGCTTCCTTGCATTGGGAATTGAAACATTATTTCTAATTTTTATGGTATTTGTTGATATTGCATTTGGGTTTTGAGTGAAGAGGAGAAAAGGCCATTTATGTTTTTCAATACTGGAGTATGCATGTGTCTCCATGCATGTTCTGCATCTAAAGCAGCGTTACTGATATCTGGTATTCTTTTGCTGGAAAAGAATGGGTACCAAACCCTGCCTTCTTCAGCACTACAGGCATCATCTCTTGCCCTGTCTTGCAGTACCTCCTGTAATTAGGTTTTATGTTAGAGCTCAGAGTCCATTTCCTGTGTCAGACAATGCCTCACCAAATTTTGGCTAAAGATTGAGGATTGGTATCTGCGGGAATCAAGCCAGAATTTATAGCAGAAACACAGATTTTATTTTTCACTGAATTATATCTTAACAAATATCAGCAGGTGTGATAATTACTTGCTGGATGAAATATACTTTTTTAATCATATCATTTGTTCCAAAACACTGTTTCTGGTATTTTCTCTATGGGTTGATTTATTAATGACACCTTGCAAGCTGAGAAACTAGGGCTTTTCCCTTCCGGCCTTTAACATGGATGAAGTGCTGTGTTTGGGATCACTAACTCAGACTCGCTGTAAGCTTCCCTAAAATACAGAAATAATTATCTGCTTGTATTGCAGCAGATGCTCTTGCAAGACCTCCTATAACTCTGTGTTACTTGTGACCAAAGATTGCCATGAGCTACCTCATGCTATCAGAGGTAACGGCTGTTGAGCAAGCCAAGGCTGTCTTCCTCCAAGTGTCAGTGGCATCCCACCGCCTTACACTGAGGGCCGAGAACTGACATTGCGAGAGTCCAGCAAAGCAGAACCTGCTCATAGCTGAGTGCAACTTCACTGTAGCCAGAAAACACTTCCAGTTAGAACAGTCACTGCTAAAAATGGATTCAGGTCAGCTTTTTCAATGCTTTCTCTCAGGCAGGATATTCAGCGAGTTGTCCTAGGCTCCGAGTGCACTTTCTGGGCCCAGTGTGGACAAGCTGTTTCCTTAATCAAGAGTCCCCTCATGTCAGACACGTCACAGCTGTCTTTCTGGCCCCTTTCTTCTCTGCATTCTCATCTCGGCTTTACTTTCTATTTAGTTGATCCTTAAAATCCTTCTCAACATAAAAATCTAACAGTTGCCACCATGACAGGGTGATGTCTATGTTCATCTTAGTCAGAGGCAGCTGCATCCTGCTTTTCTTTTTTTTTTTCCCCTCCCCTCTCTCTCTTTCTCTCCTCCTTTCCCCTCTCTACAACTGACTATGTAGCCTCACGCAACATACAGGTTCAGTTCAGGAGAACTAGGGGAAAAAGATCAAATACACAGAAGTCATTATTACTGTAGGTGGGACATATATTAATAAGATAAACTTCTCATTCTCTGAGGACAGACATTATATTTAGCACTGGGAGGAACCTTCACTGTGGACGTGTAGGAGACTGAGGTATCCACTACAGACATTTTAGGCTGTCAGAAGCTGTTCAGGATGCAGCATTAAGTGTGCTTATTGGCCCAGTCTACCAATACTGGCCTAAAACAGACACCGTGCTACCCCTAAGTCACAGACGTTTTCTGTCAAATGCTCGAGATTCAAACATACATAATATTGGGGCTGATTATGCTTCAGCATATTTTCTAATAAATTATTTCTTAGAAATAAAGCACTAAACAAATGGAAATTATAATGAAACAAGACAACAGAGATAATACCATTGTATGTATTTGGAGTAATGATGAGGTTAGATCAGATAATGAAGGTGTAAAATGGATAAACATTGGCACCTCCAATACCCATAATAAATTCTAGGACATTAAAAAGACTGCATGATATCAACAAATAACAGTTCATAACAGTAATGACAACAGCCTCATAGAAAAAACAATATTTAGAGTGCTAGTCATTGAAGGAAAGTGTTCTAAAATGCAGAAACCACCACAGGACCATATAAAATGGATATATCCCACATGCAAAATAATCAGAGCAATTCTCCTGCTTGTCCTCAGCTTCTTGACTTACACTGTATCTCACAAAGCACCTTTTGCTCTTTCAGTTTCATCCTCACACGTGCAATGGGGGTGACTACTGCTAACGATGAGTGACTTCAATTCCCATGGCTTTAGTATTTGCAAATACTGTGCAGATTCTTCTACCTGACAGGCAGGAAACTTTGTTATAACAAAATATTTTATGCTGCTTATAAAAGTCACCATGTTTATAATGAGGGGGGGGAAAGGAAAAAGATACTCTGTGCCAGAGTCACAGGAAACGATCTGAAGCACTGTCTATGGGGACGGCATTGCTGCTGGTTTGCCCAGGGTCACTTTGCCCTCTCTCACCCAACATATGTGTCCTGCGATGGAAGCAGCAGAGGTGAGAGCAGGCAACAAGTTAGACGTGACCGTGGTGATAGGGCAGAAAGCTGCAGCATGGGCTCTTCAGGGTGGCAGCCTCGCAGGGGAGGGCTCTGATAGCTGCACCCATCTCTACTGCTGTGCTGCTCAGATCACACTTCAAGTCCACTGAAGAGAAAGGAATAGATATATCTTTTTTAACAACCTATCTTCACTTCAGAGTTCACTCTTAGGCCAAAATTAAAACCAACACATCTGTTGAGGTCCAACAGCCCCAAATTTAGCAATATATTGTAATAAGCCATAACAGCTCTGCAGAGTCCCTCTGGATGTCACTGGGGATAAAGAGCAAAGGAGTGAAACCAGGTATCTGTCAGCATTGGCAGACTAATAACAATGTCTCACAGAAGGTAGGACTGCGACTTATCCTTCTCCTTCAGAGTTTCCTCATCATTTTGCAGCTAGGGAACCAGCACACAGTAACGGTGTTCGTAAAAGAGATTCCTTTAATCATAAGATCATCCTCCAGTAACAGCTGCCCCTGTAAGAGGCACTTGTATTGCAGCCCAGCTTAATGCTATGAAACCTGACCCAGCCACCGAGATGTTTCATCAGCCCCCCTCCTCCTCAAAGAGCAGTCAAAATATAGTCTGCTGTCACATTGAGCTTAGCTTTGCAGCAGATGTGGTATGTTTGCAAGTGATAGGAATTCCTGTCATATATTGAAATTAATTTCTGAGACAAAAACCTGCTTTACTGGGAACGAAAATGAGCAGTAGACACATCAACATAAGCACAAGCGTGTGGCCAGCAGGACAGCAATAGCATTTGTAATAAAGCAGCCTTTCCCACTGTTCCCTTCCCCCCATATGATAATTTAGTTATAGTGCCATTTTTCCAAGACAACTAAGTGCACATAGTTTTCTCTTTCCAGTTGACTGCTGCAGAGCGGCTATGCTTGAGAAAATTAGTTTTTATCATTTTAATCATCTAATCTTCATAAACCTTTTAATACAAAAACAAAAACTACTTAATGCACAGCAAGATAATTAATATTGAAAATAGACTCTGCAGGGAAACTGTAGTACCTGCTGCCTTGCATTAGACTCCCAGATTAATGAATTAGCTAGGAGCTTTAAGTAACTTGTAAGAACAATATAAACAGTACCAACACAAACACCACTTCCATTTCTTTAGATGAATCACATCAAGAAGCTACTTAATATGTTGATAGCCCAGCATTAAGAATAACTTCACCAGTGTCCCTGCTGAAATCTTAGTGACTCTTAAAAAAAAAAAAAAAAAGCTTTCATTTTCAAAAATATCACTTTAGAGTTGACAGCAAAAAATATAACGGTTTACCTGGCCTGGAAAAGGAGAATTTGCCTTTTCCCCTTACCCCACCAAGCCACAACTGAGTGAAGGAAGGATTTGCAGCTGGAACTTATTAGAAGCAGCCTTGCAATGGGTCAGACTAGCTTAGCTATGCTTCCCACCCCCAGGACAAAAGCTTTTCAGATGGACCAGGCGCCCAAGATGAGGCTTTCTGCTGCCCTAAGGGGACAGTGAAGCTAGATATTCCCTTTCCCAGCAAACAGCAAATTCGGGGTTTTTTTTTAAAAAGAGTGTGGGGAGAGATAGCAACTAATCCTTTCTGCTAAATGCATCTACCCCTAAGCAATGTCACATAACTCATTAATGCTGAGAACTAGGCGCTGCCAGCAGAGACTGAAAGGACCCCTAAATGCCAAAAATAACGTGTGCACTTATAGAACACTTAACATCTTCAAAGTACTATACAAATATTAACTAATTATTTAAGGAACTAATTACTGACAGAAAGATGTTTATTGCTTTTTCTGAGCACATGCATTGGTTGTATGCCAGGGATCCTCTGAAGGACCCTGTTGAACTTGCTGGGGCTGCTGCTTGCTTTGGGGAGTTAATGGCTGGTGTTTTGGGGTGGGAGCCTACCTTCATCTTGCCTGGCTCATGGGAGGATGCTCAGCTTAGCCAAGCTAATGACCAATGACAGCGGTCCCTGTCCTGACCCAGACCCTGCACCCATAATTCACCAGAAGCCATTTCCAGATTTGACCCCTCCAAACTCTATGGCAGCCAGGTATGCACAAATCTGCATGACTAATAAGTGTGCATGAAAAGTTTGTTATCTGCTACAGCTACAGTCACTTCACAATGGATTGCTCAAAAATGCGAGGTTAAAAAACTTGTACTGAAATAGGAAACTGTGGGAAGGAAATCAAACAAGAATACAGATTCATTTAAAGCTCAGCAGGGAATGGATAAGGATAGCAAAAAAAAAAAAATCAGAGTGAATTAATGCTGCCAAAGGATTTAAAGGGAATACGAAAGACATTTATTATATGAGTATCGGGGGGAAGACAAGCAAAAATCCTAGAGAGAAAGTATGTCCATTAATTAGTAAACTAGGGTGGGTATGAAACTAATGATGACTAGAATCTATCTTTAATGAGACAGATAAAAGAAATGTGAACTATTCAGAAATGAGGAAAAGCCAATAAAATATCTTTCCTTAGTAACATGTGAGAAAATATTTGAGTGAAAATGAGCCTATATGTAAATCAGCTGATACAGATGAGCCTAGGATATTAGGCAAAGTGGTGAAAAAGCCATATTGCATGTGATTATTTCTCCTAATTTGTGAACAGAAGACTAAGAAATGACTAAAGAAAAGTGTATACAGACACTTAAAAGGAGAAATAAATGATCCCAAAACACTGTTTTCTGAAAATCTACCTTTTACCCTTTCTAAAATAAAGAAATCAGCATTGCTTTGGATTGCGGTGCAGGTGAGGAATACGAAGGCAACCAGCACAACCTGGCCCATCAAAAAGTCCCTGCAATGGTCCCTGCGTGGCTGCAGTCCCTCGTGGCAAAGGCCACTGCTGCCTGGCAGCTCTATGCTCCTAAATCTGTCATGAGATTCCAGGCAGAAGGTCCCCATCCTGGCCAAACACCATGCCACCGCAGAGAGAGCCCTGGGAATGATGCCTGGCAGGGAACAGGATGCTTTGCAGATGGTGCTGAGCAAGATGTGGCAGTACAGGGCTTTCTGAGGTATTTTGGGTGACCTTGCCACAACAAAAGAGCAGTTGCTTTCAGCAGGTGCAGGGACCACAACCCCTGGCTGCAGCCCTCCAGGGAAATTGCGCCCCAGGTCATCATGTGGGATCCCAACCATTTTTGGACAGAAATCACAGTCCTGCCTGGGCTCGTACTGATACAATAATGACAGAACTGCCAATTAGCTCAGCCCACAGTGTAGGATTAACATAATAGTGCCCCCCAAACACCCATTTTTAGAGGCGTTGATACACCCAGCTACCTTGGAGGCAATTCTGGTCGTGCCTGAGAGCTGGCCCTGGCAGCACGAAGCCTCAGACAGCGTCAGTCTAGCAAGAATAAATCTCACCAGACAAACTTGATTGCTTTTTTGATAGAAAGAGAAAATTAACGGATGAAGGGAATGCTGGAGCTGTAATATATTTAGATCTGAGTAGTGCATTTGATACTGTGCCTCATGAAATCTTTCTAGAAAAATTAATTTAAATCAGCTTGGAGATGAACACTGTCTTCTTGATTGAAAACAGGCTGCAAGGCTATAAAGAGAGGTTAACAGTGAGTGGCAAAGCATGGAGTTGAAGATGAGGAGACCACAGAAGAACCACAAAGCTTACTCTTAAATAAGTTTTATTTAATATCCTCACTGTTCATCTAGAAAAGTAGGAGGAAGCAACATTTTAATAAGATATGCAGATGAGATGAAATTAGGAGGAACTAAAATCCTCCACAAAAGATGCAAAGAGATCCAGAGAGAGAAGCAGCTGGGTCAGGATGCTATAAAATGAATTCAGGGTTAGTTACAGAACAGGAGAATTTGACCAGTTTTCCTATTCACTGGAACAAAACAGATCAATCAGTTTTCATTGGTAGGAGGAAAGGAGTTTTTGGTTCATAATTTTGCATGTCTGCTTCTGCAGATGTGAATCTTGCTAACCTGAAGACTCATGAAGATCCACTTCTACCCCAGCATCCTTCCTAAGTGGGAGGGTTTGAATTACACATCCAGTTGTACAATTTGGATATTTTCTAAGTTAGTGACATGAGGCAGGGTTTTGACTTCCACATGGGTGATGGTGCTTAGAGTTCAGACTGCAGTCTTCAGGACAGATGTGCACACCCAGAATTACTTGCTAAAAAAAAATCAAATTTAGCATTTTAGAATCTGCCTGCTAAATATCTGAAACAGAACAGTACGTGAAATTCCATCTTCTCCCTCAAAACTTGTGTGCACAAGTTAGACCCAAGTTAGAAATGAGATATGGCAGCAAAACGGGCAGTGCAGCTTGGGGCAGCACAAGTTCAGACCACCTTTATGCTGCTTTGCTGTTTCTGCACCTGGAACACTGTGTTCAGTTCTGGGAAACTCATTAGCAAGGAGATATTGAAAAATTGTAGTGAGTTCAGAGAAGAGCAACAAAAATTATCAAGGGGATGGAGAGATTCATTTATAAAGAAAGATTAAAGGAGCTAAATCAGTACTGGAAGAACTGAATTTGTAATATACTGTCACTCAGAGAAAAATGGCTACAGAGAGACATTACAATCTAGTGCTGAAAGGTATAAACACCAAAGACAGGGAAGAATCAAGCAGCACGGTAGGGTGTAAAAGAAAGTATGAGGAGTCAGAATCAAGAAAGGGAAACATAGACTAAATATCCAGAAAAAATTCCTGGCAAGGGAAGCCTTATAGGTTGCAACACTTGAAGTTAGAGTGAAAACAAAGCCAGAAGATGTGCAATGGGGGATGATCGCCCAGTCCCCCCAGAAAACCAGAAGATCACCATGCTTCTTACTGCTTTCTGTGGGAATGGCACAGACCCCTCGCTGGGGGGGTATGTGACAACAATGAATGTATGAATATGTACGAGACTATTGTTCACTGTCAGCTGTGGTGATAGTATAATTTCCTTCATATAATTTCAAATTTCCTCTAGTGAGCATTTGTTCAGAATCAAGAATTTGGAATCTGGTCTCTGGACTGTTTTTTTGCCTTGATTATCTGAGAGTTTTTATGTTTGGTGGTACTGTGGGACCAGATACACACAGAAGTTTCATCCTCCATGTAAAATTTCCAATTTAATCTCTCACACTTACAGTCACTTGTTACCACTCTACAGAAGTGCACCTTTATGTTCTTAAGTGTAGCTGCTCTGTGCCAACAGCAACAAGCTCAGGGCAGATATCCTTAATGCCTTGTCCAAACCAATACAAGTATTCTGGGTGTGCACATCTGTCCTGAAGACTGCAGTCTGAACTCTAAGCACCATCACCCATGTGGAAGTCAAAACCCTGCCTCATGTCACTAACTTAGAAAATATCCAAATTGTACAACTGGATGTGTAATTCAAACCCTCCCACTTAGGAAGGATGCTGGGGTAGAAGTGGATCTTCATGAGTCTTCAGGTTAGCAAGATTCACATCTGCAGAAGCAGACATGCAAAATTATGAACCAATACAAGTTATTCTTCAGGATTTCAGCCTCCTAAGGATTGTGTAAGCTAATGCAACACAGCATCTTGCTTGTCTCATTTATTTTGTTTTACTTCATACACTGTATTGCTTTCACCTCTCAAATATTGATTAAGTCAAGTCAAAGCCTTGTACTAATCAGTGTAGCACAGTTTGCATTGTTATACACGTGTACCGATTATAACTGGTTTTTGTAAAGTAGTTTGTGAGCTATCTGTTTCCAGAATTAGACAAGGTCTGCATGTTTTAGCTGAGATCAGCTCTTATGTTTTCAGTATCACCTAGGCTCTGTTCACTAGTAATTTTCTGTGCATTAGAAAATGTAGTTTGGTCCTCCCCCACTCCTAGTGATGGTTAAATAAAGCAATTCATGTAAAGTAAATCAACTTCCGTGAGTGATTAAACAAAGAGAAAGATCAGATAGGTGCGTAATATCTACCTTGAATATAAGCCTATGCTATCAGAGGAAAAGTGGAAATAAATGAAATTAAGCATCTTTGGGAGTACTGTTTGCCCCCACCCAAAAGGTAGCAGCCTGGGAGAAGCTAGACACTCTTGTAGCACTGAGAACTAAATTCTTCTGTCACTTGCACCATGTGAAACTCCTAAAATGAGCAAAGCTTGTAGAGAGCTTATCTGGAGAGAGAGCGCGGACCTGCTTTCCAAACGGTGGCAACCAGTGGGGCGAATTCTGCCTACCTAGTTCCTGGCAGCTGTCAAGTGTGAATTTCTAATCTTTGCTTAAAGCCGGAGATATAGTCAAATGACTTTGTATTACTGTCATTTGTATTCTGCCTCCGGACACTTTCATTCCTCTTGCTTTGAGTAATATTTTTTCAACCTTGTCTTCTCATTAAAATTTCCTCTTCATTATAGCGCATTTCAATATAATTTCCTCCTGAACCGAGCTCAGGGTACAGCCCAACTAATAAGAATTGCATGATCTGCATTATTACGCACACATAACCCATTATAATTGAATCTTATTCCACTTTAATTGCACGTGTTTACAAACACTGTGTTCACTCCAACAGATTATGTATTTTAGTTGATTGTGCCATTAATGATTGAAAAGTCAGTGCCATTTTGTGTTAAACCCATTTTTGGCTTGCATAACAAGTGACATAACATAAAACTCTTCTGGAGAGTCACAAGATACATTTCTAACTTTCTCTTGTTTATTTTTAAGTACTGAGAAGAGTTCTCCCTAAACTGAAACCATGCATCTTTAGAAATGCAACACTCCATATCATTCAAACGATCTTCAGCCTTCCAGAGTGTGGCAGGATTTTAGTCAAATACTCATTCTTGGTTGAATTTGGAGGCCAAATTTATTTTAGCGACAGAGACCTTGTTGTTCTCAGTAATTTACAACACCCCCTATCACCCAGGCAGGCCCAGAGCTTTTGCATTTTCAGAGAAGAGCTTTGCACCCAGAGCTCCCCCTTTTGTGAGCGTGCTTAAATTCCCCCACCAACTGCCTGGCAGTTTTGTTTCTGGGCAATGCGATAAGGTCAGCAGATGCAAAATTGTTTAGGAAATGGACTTACTGAGACTTCAGATGCTGAAGAGAATTGGAAAATTTGGCAGCACACTGTGCTGTTTTGGTGCAAGGTCAGTTAGATAAGGTCAGTCAGGATGTTAAATCTAGCCACTGCCTAGTTTGTCACCACGTTTTATAACAGGAACAAGGGAGTCTGATACACCAGAGTCTCCAGAAGAAAAAATATTAAAAACAAACCAGTATTTTCACCAAGATTTATAGAAAATGTACTTCTTTTTATGTGCCTTTTCTCAGACATGTTTACCCTGTGTAGCAGTAACAGAGATAGATGTGCTATATCTGGGCTCTGTTCAGCTTTTTCTTCACATATGTTTATCCTGCTGCTCTTTAAGCATCTATGCAGGGCATATTCTTACCCTAAAAGTGGTCCTTCAGACATGAGTAACACCTTGTTGAAGATCCTGACAGGACCACCAATTGCAAGAGTCTTGCAAAAAGTCCTCAAAACTAGCAATGCTTTTTGCCACCACTGCATGACAAATCCAGTGGCTTTCCCTTAAGCCTCCCCGTTACAGAAAGTCGGTAATTGGGAGCCGACTTCATGGCCCCAAACATGCATATTGGCTTGTTAAATGTAATCATCACTGAATAAAAGACTATTACGCTAGTGAAGGAGAAAGAAAGGGTTTGTCCTAAGTGGAAGAGAGGTTTGGTAGAAATCAAAATGCAGGTGACGTGCTCAGCATCTTCAGGATGCGATTGTTTATGTCTCTGACAATAAATAATACATCACAGGCATTGACAAACGGAGCTTCACAAAAGCCTTGTGAAGTAAATCAGCAGTTGTTATCCAGGACAGAGAGGGAGATGGGGCACAAAAAGGTTAAGCAACTTGACCAAGAGGATACAGCAAGCCTGTGGCAAAGTGCAGCTGCTGTGATGCCCAGGTCTATGCTGGTAACCACAAGCCCTTTCCCTCCCGATTTTCTTTTGGCTGTTACCAGCTGCAAAGGAGTGGCCACTGATAATACATTTGGATACTAAATTGTCAGGAGGATGTGAAACCAGGAGATAAATTAATGATTTTTATGTTCTGTGATGGATTTACAGAGAATCTCAGAGGCTTTAATTTGGACAGTCTGGGTTCTGCCATGCCTTTTTGGTTTCATCTATTGGATTTTTGATAACTATAAAGCTCTCCAGTGGGACCACGGATCTGAAGTGTTTTGGGGTGGAAATAAGCAATATAGTGTGATTCTGTGTTTATAACAGGAAGACTTGTTTTGTGCTTGTCAGGATTTGGGCAGGAACTGTGCTCTTTTTATTAATTGTTGTGCATTATGACTCATAGTAAACTTACTGCATTGTCTAAACTATTTTCTATGCATCATGAAACATTTAGAGGTTTCATATATCTTGAAGTGTGAGATTTTGTCCACCTTTACACAGTCATGTAAGTAAAGATGGCTATAAGTTTATATATCAGGAAGTACGCCGATAATGCAGAGGTGATCTTGCAGGCATTTATGTTTACTATGATTTATGGCAGTTTGCTGTGACTTGAAAATGCCTTGGGCTGAATCAGTTTAATTTACACAGTCTGAATTCAGTAAAAGCAGAATCTCATTGCCCTAACGGCCTTGTCCCTTCTTCCTTCCTTCCTTCCTTGCACGACATCCTGCCTGCATGGCTGGTCACGTCAAGACCTCTAGTCCTATAGCTGGCTCAGTGCAAGCAGGCCACAGTCGTAGCAAGCGGTTCTGGTGAGGCTTGGTGAGAATTTTTTTGCTTCTAGGGTAGAGGACGCCAGCACACCCCTCTTTTGCAAAGTTATTCCAAGCCTGTAGTCAGGACCTAGTACCGATCAAATGCTTTGCTATCCTATGATAAGTGTGGCAGAAGTGAAAAGCATTACTATTATTGCTGTCCTTTGAAATGTAGTCCCTAGGGGAGCTGACATTTGAAGGATTCACTGCATGTGGTGAGGTCTGCTGTCAGCCTGGGAAGCCGGGATTCATGAACATTGGCTCACGGATACTTTGTGCCGTGCATTGAGGAGGTAAAGCTTTTGTTTGTGGAATACAGCTCTGCAGAGCTCTGGAAGGAGCAGTTCCTGTAGCTACAGGAGAAGGGTTGGTACAAGGTCAGAGCTTTTAGAAAGGACAAAGAGAAAACAATCCATGCATGCATGCACCTGTGTGTATTTGCATGCACGTGCACATGCAAGTAGGTTTGTGGATATAATTAACTCCTAGGTTCCTGAATGCGTTTGGAGAACAAAGTATAAAGTTGCAGAATACATTCTCATCTTTGTGTGAACGCAACCGCATTAACCTTAAAAGAGAAAAGAGGAGGGATTTAAAGCACTGCAATAAGGCTGTATTGAGGATGAATCCCTTGCAAAATCCTTGTGCTAAATCAAACTCTTTTTAGTTAAATTAGCTTATAAACTCTTCCATCACACAAACTATTATTTTTACACTCTCAGTACTGAAAAGTGGCCAAATGTATTATCATTGTTTTTAACCTGGCAAAGATATTTGCTCCTGGCCTGAGATGCTGTCTGCCAAGCTTCAGGACTGAAACAGATTTTTATGCTTGAAGCTTTGTACACACAAACCTCTGGGAAAAAAAAAATAAAGAAGAGCTTATCACTGACGAGTTGGCACAATCTTAACTAGTGTTGAGCAGCTGGAGAATCTGGAAAGCACATCAGACTTGGAGTCAGTGGGGAAAAGAGGAAATTCTGCAGTTACCAGAGTCTTGCCATAAAAGCAACAAATTAAAGGGAGAGGTGACAGGCAGAGCACTTCGACGATGGGACAGTTTGCAGATGGCAAAGCATGTTGATAAGACCATTAGAAACCAGCTAGCAAAGTGATTAATGAAGTGGAATTGCCTTTTGGTTCTTGGGACTGGCAGTCAATTACATCCCAACAGGACCACCAGAGATCTGAGTGCAGAAGTCAAGCCACCACTGTAAATTTGTACTCATAGCCAGCACCTTCTCACCACCCTCCCAAACCCCTCTCCTTCCAGCAAACACTGATAATCTGAACTTCCCAGCCAGGCTGCTTTACTGGAATTTTAGTGAGGAAGGTAGGTGGAGAAGGAAAAAAGGAAGAGAAGGGGGGAATAGGATTGGTGGCATGCAGAGCTTAAAGAAAAGGTTTAGGAGTACATCAAGCGGGAACCTAGACATGAGGACAGCTCAGCTCCCAGCCCCAGGAATTCCCTGAAGTCCTGGGAATGCCTGCAATGCAAACCCCATGACCAGGGTGGGAGGTCACATCTCAGCACAAATGTTTCATGTCCCTGCTATATGGGGTGCTCCTAGTTGTGGAGTGGCTTGGTGCTTTAAGCTAATACTCAGGAATAAATGGAGGGGCTTTCAAACACCAGAAATACCCAACGATTAACTCAACAGTGGCTAAAATAAAAGAAGCATCATGCATGGAAGAATATTTGGCATATTTCCAGGTCTTAGCAAATATGAAACCCCATCAGTCTAAAGAAGCATTAGGAGTTTATGATGTGGAAATAACTGGCTGGTGTGTGACGCATTTCCAGCTTATGGCAAGCCATCTATTAGAAGAAAATGTTTTAGACGTTCTGGGGCTGGACTCAACCTCACTGCTGCAGGCCAAATGCCATGAACATGAGGTGAGTGTTTCAGAAACAGAATAGCCTAACATGTGCAAAGAGGGAAGAGATCAAGAAACATTAGGCATAATTACTTCTCAGCTATTTAGACTCAGATGAGGTGATGGGGAAAAGTCTTCTGTAATAGCTGAGTTCGGGCAGTTTATGTCTGCTACGGTGTCATCTTTGCTGGTTTCCTCTCATTCTGAGGCATCTACCGGATGGATGGAAACCTTTTACAGTTTGACCATTTGACTTGAAGCAAGCTCTCAGAGTAAAAGGGAATCTGCCAAAATGGCAAAAGTGAGTAAACTGTTTTCAGTGCATCTATTTTAACAGCAACAAAAAAAGGCGGCTCGGTCATGTCCAGCAATCAAGGTCAGCATGACCTTGTGTTTGAGTAGCAGCACTCTATCCACTTCAATGGAGTCGGGTGATTCTGGAGAGTCAGGGATCTCAGAGCACTCCATGGACACCGCCTGGTTTTACAAATACCTTCAGCAATAGAAAAAAATATTTGCTTTACAAATGAGCAAACTGAAACACAAAGAAATAAAGTCTTGCCCAAGAAGTCAACAGCACATTCAGCAACCACAGAGACTCAACTGCCAGTCCCTCTTTTTAGCTGCATTCTCCTTGGGAGTAAGCCAGGGAAAAGTATCAGCATCCACATTCACACATACTGCTCAGTGACAAAAAATGGCAATGAATCCTTCATCGCCAGAGTAATCCCAAATGATATTCACAAGATCCATAATAATTTCCTTAATGAGCAATTTTTGAAGAGTGTTTCCTTTCTCAGGAGAAGTTCATCTTTAGAAGAAAATCTTAGGTAGTTTCAGGAGGGCAAATCTCTTTCTCCCATAACCCTGGGGGTGCAGGAGCTGCCCCAAGGTGTCTGCACTCGGGATGGTGGTAGCAGACCCAACATTGCACCTCTAACTCCAAGAGCTGCTGGCATTCATACAGAGAGTACAAGATGTGAGCCAAAACTCAGTCAAACTGAAAAATGGTCCTATGTCTTTTTCTTTCTTTCTTTTAAACACTCATTTTCTGTCCTCTGTGTCTTTTTAATTCTTCTCTCTGCTATTTTTGTCAAAGGCAAGATTTGTGCTCTTTATTTGACACAGTCTTTTCAAATCCTCTGAAAAAAAGAGAAGCTGTAGACATATCAGTGCCAGTTACAAAGGACTACAGGAGGGATTCAGTGAAGATTTCTCTGCTGGAGAAGCTCTAGTAGGTGTCACACAGCACCAAAAGGAAGGGACGTTTGGTCTGAGCTCTTTACCTCTGGGAAACTGTCTCCTATACAATGATTACAAATCTAGGCTTATTTTCCCATCGTTAACCCTCTGACACAAAGAAGCTTCCCAAAAGCAAATGTTCATTCTTCTCTCCTGAAGTACCAGATGCTTCTCAAATGCGCACAGAATCTGGACACTCACTTACACACTTTTATTTTCATTTCAGACAATACCACCCGGATGCTGTGCAGTACACTCTTCATGGCCTGAACTTTTTAAAAGAAAATGTACAGACACTTGCAGGAACAGAGCATCCCCTTTGCTTCCTGACTTGAGGAAATTTATGCACTTTGCAAGTACCTTCGTGCTCAGAAGGCAGGATCAGTTGCAGGATGAGTTGAGGAGATGGTTGTTCAGATAAGATCAACTCCTTGACTGGCATCCTTGCTGCTTCAGTCACTCCTAAGAAAATGTCAACAGGTACTTTCATGGGTAACATGACATCTCAGCCATGTTGTTCCTCAGCTAGCCTTTCTTACATGTGCTAAGGAGACATCTACTTTATGCTAGTAGAAGGAGGATATTTCACTGTGTACCATAAGATTTCTATCATTCTGCTCTAATCCCACTACCTGCTGGGATGTGTCACTGTGGCACAGAGCTATGGCATTTTCCAGCAGACACGAGCAAGCCCGGTCAAAGTGCCAAGCCAACCTCAAGACGTGTAGTGCACCAGCACTGCTCTGACCTACCACTCGCATCCTTGCGTCTTGGCGATGCAATTAGCAGAAGGCCAGCACTGCACTAACCACATCCGTGCAGGTTTTGGTGCAATTAGACTGGGGGTAAAACGAGCTACTAACTCTCTGCAGGACACTGCGACTACATATTCTGAGAGCCCTGGCCTGTGAGCAATACTGCAGCAGAACAGCAGCCCTGTCTGCAGCAGCACACGCTTTGCTTGCAGATGCCACAGCCCTCTGAAGGGACACTGCTTGGTTCACTGCTGCTCCCCAAATGAAGGTGACAGAAACAGCGGCAGCTGGAGATCACTTAGCAAGAGAGACTGAGGAGGGAAAAGGGGAAAAGAACTGCCATTGCTGAGCTAATGTCTGCTTGCTCCACCTTCTGCTGCTGCTGTTTCCTGGGAGTTGAGGATCAGACCAGCTCTATTTTTGGGATTTAGATAAAAGTTTCCGTCACAAGGTCATGAAACTTTCAGTTGCAAGAAAGCCTGACTCTTTTTTCTGTGGGGCAGGAACAAGAGAGCAGCCGCTCTGCTGTGCCTGCCAAGCTCAATGTTGCCTGGCTGGAGTGCCCAGCTCAGAGCAAGCTGATTCTTTCATCCAGAGGCCATAAAGATGCTGACACCCACAAACGTGCACACCAGGGATATTCACGCATGGACTCACAGAGCTGGCCTTCAGTAGATATTTTCTATGCTCCTGACTGGTGCAAAGTCTCTTCTCCGAGCGCTCTTCAGCCACTGCCTCGCAGGGGGTAGGATTTCACAGAATCACTGCAAAACTAAAGATCTCCTGACAGGAGCAGAAAAAGAGGACTGGGAGGGGGTTCTGCGTCACTGAGCCCAATCTGCTGCAATCACAAGCCACCATATCATAAGATCCCTTTCACCCAGAAGTGAAGCTCTAGCTTAAAACTAGTTTGTTTTTACCTCCACCTCTTTGTCAAGAGGACTAATATAGTGCCTCATTCTTCTGATAGCTGGAAACCTTCTCAGAATTTCCAGCCTAAGTTTATCCATGACCCATTTATACCCATTTGTTCTTGGGCCAATGCTGTTCTTGAGTTTAAATAGCTCTTCTCACTCTCCAGTGTTAACTCTCCTCCCCCCTGCATTTATAGACAGCAATAACATCTCTCAAAGCCAAATAAAGGCTGCATTTGCTGCATTTCTCTGCAGCTGTTCCTATTTTAACAGATCTTTTCTGAACTTGTGTGCCAGTACTGACTACCTGGTGCTTCAGGTAGGGTCTCATCAGGCCCTGGATCAGTGATGTTCACACTGGATGCCTGATGTATCATAGGTTCACAAATTCCTTCTCCAGGGTCCCTAGGTGCATCCCAGAACAGCTAACTTCACTTTCTTCTCACTTTAACATTTCCAAAAGATGGGCCTCATTTCACAGAACTAATGCATGGCATGATTCCCTCAGTGCCAAGCCTTGCTTTTTGTACGATTACATCCATCTTCACACTTCCATGTCTCCTGCTGCAGCCCTCAAGACCATCCCATTTTTTTAATACAGTTTTCTGGACCTCCACTATTGTGCTAATCCACTCTAATTTCATCTCAGCCACAAAAGGACCTGGATTTGAGGACCTGATAGGCTCCTGTGTGCTAAATTTATGTTAGCAAGCTGTTCGTAATAACAACTTTTTTCTCCCTTGTTCTCCCTTCATCCTACCCACCAAGGAATTCCTTTTTCTTTGCTCAGCTAGGGTAGCTTTTTTGACTTTTCCCCCTCAAACCTTTGATGCCCCTCCTTGCTTTGGTGATGTTACCATCCCTTAGGATGGCCAGGTGTGATTGTATGCTGCCAGATAATCAACAGTGCCAGCTTTTCACAGATCTAGTCCATGAGTAAGCCCTAAAGAGATCATTAGCCCATGAGAGGTGCAGTTTATCTGAGGGAGGAAGATGGCGGCAGAGGAGGGTGGAAGGCTGTGAGCTGGAGCGGTTTCAGTCCCAGAAATGCTGTGCCTTGCGCAGGTCACATCACATCTTTATGCCTTGTTTTTGCTTTCTTGTGGCTGACTGTCCATTGCGATGATACGCTTTTGAGCCTGCCCCTTACTACGCCTTCATTCAGCATAGCCCTTGGCTGGGGCTCTGTGTCTCATCCCCCCTCCTCATTTTTAACATCCATGCCAAGATGTAGGTACACAAAGGCCATTTCAATAGCTCCTGAGACAGACCTCCAAGCCATACTGTACAGGACTGCAATATGGCATTTTACTAACTGTTTATACTATATACAAACAATAAAGTTGAGATAATGAAAATTAAGAAAAATGAGGGCATTTCACTCGAGCTGTTCTAGGACCGTCTCAAACAGCCTTGCATGGACAATTAATCTCCTACTCTTATTATAAAAATAAAACGAGTGGTCAGCAACTGGAATTAGAAGAGAAGGTAATGAAACTGAAACATGATTATTACCAAAGACAGACTCTAATAGGATACCAAAGTCCAGTTGAAAGTTCAGACAAATTTGAACCTAGTGGCAAAGAAAACCCCACTTTATTTTCTCTGTTTCACAAAATAGTTTTATGACCCTAGTAAGGAAATTTTAGCAAATCTGATTATGCAGGGAAAAAAGCTCTTGTCATCATTAATCCAATTCAGAAATCAGATGCCAGCAAAGGGGGAACTCTCCTTCTCATTTATATTCCTATCAACCCACTGAAATCAGAAGGGCTTCAGAAAGTTTAAGACTTCCTTTGTAAAACTATATTGCTTGACAGTAACTGGGCTTATACTTACATTTAGGTGGTTCTCCCATCATACTCAAACATTATTGAGTGTTATTATTAAATGGACAAAAGATCTCCAGAGCAAAATCCCACTTCAGGATGCAAGTTTTTAAGAGTAAAATGCATTCTGAAATCAAAAGGGCTTCAGAAAGTTTAAGACTTCCTTTGTAAAACTATATTGCTTGACAGTAACTGGGCTTATACTTACATTTAGGTGGTTCTCCCATCATACTCAAACATTATTGAGTGTTATTATTAAATGGACAAAAGATCTCCAGAGCAAAATCCCACTTCAGGATGCAAGTTTTTAAGAGTAAAATGCATTTGAACATCTCAAGTCAGGAATTATAGCAGACAGTAGCAATTATACAGTAGGGAATATATCTCATATATATCATACCAAATATATAAATGCAGAATCTTGATCCTCTATTTCATTAAAAATGTCTATATTAAAAATTAATGGCATGAAATTTCTTCACAGTATCTCAAATATTTCAAGGAATGTTCTAGCAGGCTACTGAAATAAAACACACAAATAACTTTGGGCAGACAGTGTCTTTTTGTTCAGTGGTTGTACAGCTCTTGACACAACGGAGCGGTCCCTGAAAGGGCCAAGACATCCAAAATAATTAATGCACATGATTGATTTCTTTGCAAAAGAGAGGAAAGAAAAAGCAGATCTTCAGCTTTTGGACTCAGACCTGTATTCTTCATCTCGGTGTGTGGGAGACATCACTTGCTACCAGTCTAGTAACGCTGGGTTCCTAATTGGCTCCAGATCAACAATCCTTCATGTTATCCTGCGTTCAGCAAGGCCAAATTCTGCTGGTTTCCACCAGCACAGGTAGCAGTAACTCTATCGACCGTCGGGGAGTTGCTCTGTATTTATACAGGTGGAGCTGAGAGCTGAACTGGGTCTCCATTTCTTCACCCCTTTGAAAGGTAGAATTTGAATTTCCCCTCATTTGAAAGCTTATCTTGACAAATATGCTGAAGTATCTCATTACTGACCTCATGTATGAACACAGCTTCTGCCTTGGCTTCCCCCTGAGTTTTCTTATAGAGAAAAGAGGGGCAGCAGCAGTGATGCCACCGCAGGTGCTGCCAGCTGCCCACCCTGGCATTGGCACGCACCCGCGCCACTGCCCATGAGGGCCCAACTCTGCCTCCCACCAACAGGCAAGTTACTCTTTTTTGAAATTGCTTTTCACACAGATATTTTAAACCCTGCAGGCCATACATGAGGCAAACGCCCATCACTGATGCAGGGCATGGAGGCTCTCGTGCCCCACAGTGTGGGGGAGGCTTCAATGCGCTCTTCACTGGGAAAGGCCATGCCAGGCTTAGGCAGGAAGCTTGGGAAAGAAAAGCCCCATCACAGGGAGCTTCACGCTCCAGAGCCATCCCCACCATCCCCAACATCCTCCCAGTGCTCCTCTGCACCAGCTACACTGTACAATGCCCCACGCACACCCACGGGGAGAGAGCAAACCGTGCTTTAATCACAGGTAGCAGCTTTCATGCTTGACAGGTCACACACACACACACACACCCCCCGAGCTCTTCACAGCTTAAGAGACCTCCGTGCTCACATGGGCTTCCCAACCCTTTCATACCAGGCAGCAATTAAACCTGACCAGAGCAGAGGTTTTGCATTGGACCAAGAGGGACAGAGATACTTTGCTTGTTTGGTGGACTTGCTCCTGTTAGCATTAGTGAGACAGCTGAGGGCCTGTTATTCTATTGCCGTTATTTACCTCCACTCTGCAGACAGTACAATATGTCTGGAGAGCCAGGCAGGCGCTCCAAGGAGTTGCCTTTCCTTTGCTGAGGGATTACGTTAGCTTGCTGCTAGCGGCTGAGCGTGACATAAGCCCGCCAGCCTGGCAGGGGTTAAAGAGCCAGCTGAGTGCACCAGCGAGAAGGGAGAAGCAGGAGCCAGTGGGCAGCAGAGGTGAAGAAGGGAGAGAGTTGTTTTAGTCCTCTGTGCAAAAATAATAGCAATTGGGGGGGGGGGGCAAGGTAAAAACACGCTGTGTGAGATAAACAGAACCCTGGGGATATTTGTTCCTGCACTACCAGATCTGTCATGCTTCCCCCAAGGGACATTGCATTTCCAGGGATTGGGGTTTTTTACTAGTTTGCTGCACCAAAAGGTATTTGAAATATAAGCATGAAAACTAAGTAAAGAAAATACATCCTTGTGGTGGCTGTGGGTGGGAGGAGAGTTGTTTAGAGAAGTGAGCCAAGAGTTAGAGATACAGGGTGTGTGCTTGTGTGCGTGTGTGCGCTTGTGTATGGGAGGCTCATCAGGGTGCTTTTATCTTTAATCACAGGCAGCTGAGGCCGAAATGTGTCCCCAGAGCCTGGTCCTGCAACATCCAGCTGGTCACACTGGAGCTGGGGCATTATTTGCAGAAGTAAAGACTTTCTGGGACTCTTTTTTCAGATTTGTTTTATTCACTCACCATTAAAACATAGCTGGTTTCTGTGGTCTAAAGCTCCAGCTGAGAGCCCCTGCAATAGAAGGGTAGGATTTGTGTACTGTTGGAGAAATCCTTGTGCAGTGCTTCTTACTAAAGATATGGCCCCTCATCCCGGTAGGGATGAACTCCACAGCTTGCAGTGCATCTTCTGTGCCTATCTTAGAAATAACCTTGATTCTAAATTGTGGACTCTAAGAGTTCTAAAATAGAGCAAGTACAGACACAAAAATTTAGAGAACCTACTCAAAACTTCTCAGAGCAGAGCAAAGGTCAGATTACAGGTGTATTTATGGACAAGTTGTTCCTTTTTCTTTTTTCTGTTTTTAAAATTACCTAAAGTGGAGAAATAATGAAACATTACTTCAATAGGCATAATGAGTATGAAATAATTTTCAACAGATGTAAACAAATAGCCTTAGGTAATTAAAAACAGAGATAACTCACTGGCTAAATTCCTCTGGAGTTCTCTTCACTTCAGCCTTTGATGATACATTAATATTTTTGCATATGCAAGATTGAAAAACATATCAAAGAGGATGGAAAAAAGAGATCTCTTTTATCAATGAAAAAACGTGTGTTTATGCCAAAGGAGTATCCCTGTAGCCTGTGTTAAAGGCAAAGCTTTATCATTCTACCTTTTTCCTCTTGGAAAGCATCTGCTTGGTTTCCAAATACTATCCCCCCCCCCCCCCAACCATTTTTCCA
>NW_008796193.1:6005645-6030476 GCF_000699145.1 Aptenodytes forsteri
TTTTTTGGTTTCCAATAACCCCCCCCCCCCCCCCCAAGTCATTTATCCATTAGCACGTCCTGTGTCCCCAGCTGCTGTGATGATGGGGAAGAGGTGGCAGCTTTGTACAGGGGCTGTAAGTTTTTCATGGGGGGGGAAATAACTTTGTACAAAACCTATATATCTTTGGAGATGTATGTTTAAGACCAAGTGTTGCCCTCAGTGGTATAAATCCCAAATAACTCTACTTCAGTAAATGTCATTTATCCATTAGCACGTCCTGTGTCCCCAGCTGCTGTGATGATGGGGAAGAGGTGGCAGCTTTGTACAGGGGCTGTAAGTTTTTCATGGGGGGGGAAATAACTTTGTACAAAACCTATATATCTTTGGAGATGTATGTTTAAGACCAAGTGTTGCCCTCAGTGGTATAAATCCCAAATAACTCTACTTCAGTAAATACAGTCAAATCCCCCTGGTCACTCCAAATTTACACAGGAAAATTGAGAAATGATTTTGAACCTTGGTGAATTTTTGGTATTCACAACCATAAATCCTCTGCCAGTAGCTTCGGCGTTAACCACACACCCTGCAGCAGCGTGCCCCGGTGTTAAACCCCCCTGAGCACCTGCTACAGGCTATAGGGCGATAAAATTAAGAAGCAGCATCTTGTGAGAGGTTTCTCCTGGCCCTGCCAGCACATGTTTTCTCCAAACAGGCTGGGCTTTGAACTCAGCCCAGGCAATGTCCCTCCTGCTCCTCAGCAGCTGTGAAGCTGTCACCGAAATTCTTCATTCTCCATGCAGGGGCTGCACCACCCACAGCAGCCCACATAAGCATCCGTGGCAATCATGGACACAAGAGCCAGGGACATCAAGATAGGGGACATCAAGACAGGGCTGGGGAAAAATGGAAGAAAAATCCCCAAGTCTTTCCTGCAACCCCGTTCCCAGGCCCGGCACAACCCTGAACCATCCCAGAGCGTGCAAACCTCCAGCTCCATGCACAGTCCCGCTAACGCACGGTGCGTCCTGGCATTAGCATGGAGGCAACCGCTGCCTCCACAACCTGAAAGGAGGTGAGGGCCCACTGCGGGTAAGCGTGTTATTCTGCTTTTTCTGCACAGGCATGCCTCTGCACACCTCTACAGCTAAAAGGCAGCTGCTAATTCTCATGCCAGAGCAAGTATCGTGAGATGTGTTGCTTGTCCTCAGTTTAAGAAAACTGAGAGAGGCCTATGGAACCAGTGAAGTTGTGACAACTCTGCTGAGACCTTGATGGCTCTCACATCTTGGACACACAGGAAAAACAGCCTTTCCTTCTGGGTGCCCTTTAGTCCAAAGAAGAAAAGTAAAATGGCTGCGAGACTGTTGTGAGGACACTGCAAGGGAGGTTGGTGCATTCAGGAGCAGATGTATGTGACCAGCAACATACAGCATAAAAAACACTGCACAATACGGAGGCTACTTAGGCAGTTTTAAGCTTTTACTATTCTCAATTTAAAGTTTATCAGCAAGACAGAAACAACATAAGCTTAACAAGACTGAATTTTAGTTGTCTTCTTTCAGTTCTCAGGCAAAGCTCATAAAGCACTATATAGAGGCAGAGGGTTAGTCTTAGTTTACAAATGGGGAAACTGAGGCACAATGCTACAAAATGGCCTCTCTACAGTACAGATCCTGACTCCCAGGCTATTTACCTATCTGCTTCTGTCATTGCTTCATTGAAAACTCCCCTCACCGGGGCACAGCAGAGTCCCTTTCCCTCCCCTTTTGCATGCTCTCTCCACAACTCGATCTTTCACACCTGGAGTGCAGAGCTTAGTGTACAGCACCAAATCATCAAAGAAACCCAAACAGGCATTTCACTGATGCAAAAGGCCTTTCAAAAAGGGAGAGAACAGAAATAGAAGCATGAGCTTCATCAGAGTAGTGACTATTCCACCAAAGCAAAGCAGCAGCTGAGTGAAGAATAAAAGGAAGAACAGATTAAAGGAGATACTTGAATCCTGAAGAAAGGAGAGCACTGCATAGCAAATTATTTGCAGGGGGGTGGAAAAAAGGCGAGGAAAAAATTATCTAGCAATAT
This sequence comes from Aptenodytes forsteri, assembly GCF_000699145.1. Lineage (NCBI taxonomy): Eukaryota > Metazoa > Chordata > Aves > Sphenisciformes > Spheniscidae > Aptenodytes > Aptenodytes forsteri. Next base: position 6,007,710 of record NW_008796193.1, read on the forward strand.
CTTGCTAAAGTTGCTGGAGAAGTAATATTAACATAGGAATAGGGAAGTGTGGATAGAAAAAGCCATTGAGAGTTGGTGGAGAAACAGCTAGGCACTGTATGTAAAGTAGCCAATTTGTTTTTCTGTGAAAGGTGAATAGCACAATGCATTATCCGTCACAAAGCAAGGAAATCACAGCAGCGTTGATTGGAGCGATGCTTCAGGAAATTATTGAACAAGCAAGAAACAACCTCCGATCACAGCATTCCAGGAGAGGAGTACTTTTGGAGAATTGCACACAGAGCTTAGACCAACATGGGCTGCAAATGTTTGAACAGTAATCCATTGCTTAACAAACGGGAAAGCAGCAGGCAGCAATTGCTGCTCAGCAGAACTGTTCAGAGCAGGAAACCATCTCTGCCCGATAGTTGCACACCAAATCAGGTTTGGAAAGCACTGGTACTGAGACCCAAACTGAGGAGGGTAAAATCACTGTAGCGTGAAATCCTGTTGGAATTACTCAACACTCACACTAGAGACTGGCCCCAGCAACTGCGTGTGCATCCTCAGATACATATTTTACTAGCCTTTAGGCAGTAAACATTCACTGGGCCCAGCAAGCAGCATTGTGTAAGCAGCCTGTTATGTTGGATTCTGTTTTGTTGCTGTTCAAACTTACAGTCAATCTTCCGTGATTTACTGAGGAGGATTGGGCGCACCAGAAATCATTTAATTTCATCATCGCTGCCAAAAGAATTCAATAGTTTACACTACCCATTACTGTGAAAGATGCTCTTTGAGTCTGGATTTCCCCTCCAGGTAATCATAAAAGGATGCCTGACCTGTATCTGAGCAGAAAACATACTGAAATCAGTGGAGTGGCCCCCGTTTGCACCACCAGAAGCAGTCTAAAGAGGGAAAAAGGTTTATTCTGATGTCTTTGCTGATAACTGTCTTAAGTATGTCCCATCTCTGCTGCTCCTCAATACCACTGAGGACTAGACATTGTTGCAATATGTGGAAGCTTTGATGTTTCTGAAAATTAGCTGTGCTTTATGATATATTTGCTCCAGGTAACATCCAAACTGGGAAGTATTAATTAACTAGCACATCTAGAAGTGGAAAAGCAGGAAAAACAGGAAGCTTTTGGAGATGGAAAGGAAAGTGAAGGAAGAGTTAACCAGTCTTTATTTTTGCCAGCAAGTATACATACTCTGTTCCCCATCCACCCCCATAAAATATAAAATGTAGCAGATGTTTTGAGAACAGCTAGCCTGATCTATCAGCCTCTATATAAATGAAGGTTGAGTTAGTGAAGAAGGCGGCAGAATAATGTTTACAAGAGAAGAGCAAGAAGATTTCCGACACCTGGGCAACTTAATGATGGCAGATGGCAAAAGCTGAAGGCAAAGAGAAGGAGCAATGCATACCAGCAGCTGTTGAACAAATGGGGAGTAGAAAAGCCTCCACTGAAACTGTGCAGGAAGAATTTAATACCGGCAGTTCTGTAAGAATGATAGTGTGAATATGCAAAGAGGATCCTGTGTTTTAACTCCTCAGACAACTATCGTCAAAAGTACCCAATGGATTGTCAACCAAGGAAATTTTCACAGCAAGAAGCCATCTATTTGCATCAAATACTGTCAGCCTGCAAAGCAACAACGTCTGGGTCATTTAACAGCACTCCAGATGTAGTTATTTTCTCCTAGGCAAGTGGCTCAAAAAGAGCTATGCAAGAAAAAGACAGAGTCGGCATATAAAGAGGGACAATCAAGCAGCATGTGGAAGTGTTTAGCTAGTCAGTGTAATATAACTCAGTCAAATAAACAGATTTCCAGGACACTTGGGTGTCCTGTGATTCTCAGCACAAGAGAGACTGCAAGACTATGGCCAAACACAGGGTTGCATTTCACCATCAGTAAACAAGTGATTTCTGACTTTATGCTAAAGATAATAGTTTACGACCAGTCACCCAGGACAGCCTGGCTGAATGTTTTCCTGTGGCGGCATGTCAGCTATTGCACTCTGAAGCTGTAGAAGGCACATGTGCTGTCTTTTTTACTGCGGGAAAAAGAAGGGAGACCAGCCAGAGCTGTAAACACAGGGACTGACATCAACTGGCTTTCTTGATAATTCTTTCGTTTAAAAGACAGAGGTGGGGTTAAGAGACCAGCGAGCTGTAAACACAGGGACTGACATCAACTGGCTTTCTTGATAATTCTTTCGTTTAAAAGACAGAGGTGGGGTTAAATGCATGTAGCCGAGATAACTGTTAAGAATTTATCTTCCCCCACACTGGACTCACCCTTTTTAGGGAATAGCTGCCATCTGCAAAACTCTGTTTTGAGTTCAGGCTCCACAAAACCCAAGAGCATCTAGATGTGTATGACAGAATTTGGCCTCTTTTGAATGATCCTTCTTCTTGTTAAGACTAATTTTCATTCACACTGTAGTTATACATACTTAATACAATCCGTTACCTGCTGTGCATGTCACATCTGTAGCTATGCCAGGCTAATGCCGCATTGACCACTGACACTCTACAGAGAGACCCAACATGGAAGAGCCATCGACAGATCATTCCTGCAATTCCTTTAATATATGACTCACACCAAGTACCTATGGATTAGCGAGACTCCCTGCTGCTGTTTCAAAAAGGCTCAGCAACTGGGTAGAAAGAATGCTGTCTGATAGGTATGCAACTTCAAAACAAATTCATACTGTTCCTAGAGAATTTGTCACCACCGGGGAAGAAAAGGTTATTGTATGTGTAACCTGCAGCTTTAATTATATTGTGTACTTCTCTGTGCAATTAGAAATGTGTATTTGTATCAGATAGTTACACTTTCTAGTTATGTATCTACCAAATTCTCATTATAATTAGGATGACTCATAATGAAATTATGCATTAGTTGCTCCATTCATTATATTGTTCGACTTACAGTCAGCACGCAAACTACAAATCATCTGAATTGTTTCTCTCCTTCATCCTCCTTGGCCATTTCCTAAGCAAATACTGGTCAGAAACAGACAGAGGCACTTTAAATTGTTGCAACTCCTTTGCAAGTGATGAGTTTTCTCAAAGAGGGGCTACTGCTGCAGAGCTGAGCAGCAATCTCAGCTCCTACAGAAGTCAATAGGATTTGCTGATGGAGGGCAAAGTGAAAGCACGTGACCCCTCTGTTTCCCAGGGCAATCCTATTTTGCAACATTCATACAGTCCAGAAAATTGCCATACCTGATCAGATCAGTGCTCCATCGCTCTCTGGATCTTCTTTCCAGCAAGGAGCAGACTGGTGCATCAGAAAAATGCAACAGCAGTGGAGCCATGGCAAGGGTAGGGAGTACGCATGAGTCCCATCACTGATGGCAGCTGCTGTTGCTGCTCAGTGATTAGAAAAAGCCTGAGGAAAGGGGGAGTATCTCAGAATATCTCCCTAAGATTGAACCATTTTGAACTAATCAGCCCCTAGAAGATCTTTCTGATCATCCTCCATTGGCCTACACCTTACACCTTGAACAGTTTACCCCCCTTTCAATTACCACGCAATGTAAATACATCTCCTTGTCTGTTTGATTACGCAGCTCTCACAGATAGTTGTCACCTGTTGACCACCAAGTCTGAGTGACTTTAACCTACTGCAAAGGATTGAAGCCTTTGGGATCACTGTGGCAGGGAGGTCCATAGGTAATTTATTCACTGCATAAGAGAGGGGGGAGCTGCAATAATCATCCATTTTTTATGAGCCACCTTGTATTCAACATATATAAATGGTGAACTGTGGACATGGGTGGCAATAATCACTTACTTTAACCTGTCATTGAACACTGTTGTGTCCAGTTCAGTATTGAAATCTCTCAAAAGATCATCAACAAAGTCAGCACCCCTAGACCTATGTATCTCCAGCAGGAATCTCTCTAACATCTCTTGAACTGCTGTGTCATCCCACTTACAAATCAATTGCACAGTGAGCCCCTTAGTGAGACAGAAGTATATTGCTCAGGACAAAGAGAACTTTTCATTTTTCCATTTTTTTTTTCTGTGTTAAGGTGAATGTAGTGCTTATGAAAAATGCTAGATAAGTGGCAGTGAAAAAATTCTTTAAATTATTCACGAAGCAGGTATTGTTCTGGCAGCCGTGCTAGCACTCAGCATGTAATGGTCCACCCTGAGATTCATGCCTACAAAATTCAAAGTCCCCTTTGCTCCCACCAATTTTGGGAGAATCTTAAGGTGCTAATAATCCCCCACTGTAAACTGAGAAACAAAACTGGAGCCCTGAGACCTCCGCTCCAACACACTGACTGTGTAAGGTGCAGGGGGTGAAAAGGGGAAGGGAGGCTGAGAGTGGCAGCAAGTACAGGCATGGGGAATCACGAAGTGCAAAGGCAGCCCTGTTAGGAGCAATGTTGATTCAGGGGCAAATGTCATGCTTGTGGTAGCCCCAGATGTCCCCATCAGCATCTATGGCTGGCTTGCACCAGCAACAAGCTTGCTGTCATTCAGTAGTTTCCATGAAGGCCAATTCAGAAGGAGGAGAGACCATAGCCCACGCTGAGCGCACACGCTGACATGCTGTTTGGTAAAGCCCTTGGCAAGTGCGGGCATCTGGTGTGTTGGTGGCAGGAAATGATGTGGAAAAAAAGAGGGGTTTAAGTTGGCCACTTTCCCCCTAGGAACAAGGCAGAATTTACCAGCTGGTTCAGCACAGACCAGTAGCCTCCTCTCCTGCAAGGGCAACTTTCAAATAGTCTGTAACAGTCACCAGTGAAAAGGACCAACACAAATCCAAACCAGATCTTCTCAAAAGAGGAGGCTCACACCTTAACCAGCCCTCAGTGCTTTCAGGTCCCAATCATTTAAAAACCTAATGCATATTTGCCATTAGTGCTCTCTTAACCCCTTCATTCCCATGTTGTGAGGCAGCCACAGCTGGGTTTTTCAGCGTGATCTGCTTTCCTCCTTAATCTCTCTAAACGCCATTCATTTCTGAGATGTCTCCATGCATGGTGTTTTCATTTTAAGCCAAGGGCCGTGAACTGGGTGGTACCAAAAAGTCAGGCAGGTGCTGAACAAGCAGCAAAGTGCTAACTCCCCATTTGCTCTCTCCCAGCCTACCTTGGCACCAGGTTGCCTCTCCAGTCCTTCAGCCCATGTGCCATTGCTGCTGGCAGAGACACATCTGTACTGGTGGCTTTTACATTTGTCCACTAGGGACCACACTGAGATCAGCAACACTGAACTGACAGCAGATGTTAACAAGCTTTGATCCATCTTGTCCCAGGCTGGTTATTAACTGACAACCAAGAAGAAAAAGGCTCCAAGATTTCAGCAGAGCACTAACATTTCTGACCTGGGATCTAGGGGTGCGCATGGTTTTCCTGAAAACAGCAGTCTCCAATAGCATCCTCTCACCACCCCTCTTCCACCCATCACAGGCACTGGGAATGCTATGCATCGCTCACATTTCTTCTGCTCATCACTATCCCAGATGCTGTCAACTTGCAAATTCAGATTGCAAGACTGCTATCTGCAAACTGTATTTTGCCTTTTGGGAAGCGTAGTGTACATCTGTGACTCTGTAAATACAAACGACGGTACGGTCCATGCATCCCCCTAATTCGCTTTGCACCACATCTAGCCCTATAGAGTTTTATGAACTCTCAGCTTCCAATCGCTACTTCCACTAACTCCTGTGACAGCCTCAGCTTGCGGTGGGGGCAGATGCTGTTGTGTTCATTTTGCTGTTCACATCAGTCATGAGAGCTACGGCACCTTCCATTCCCGGGAGTGATTTTCTCCCTAGTTTCAAAACAATGTGTGAAACCCTGCTCTGCAGAAACAGTAGCCTCAGTAAGTTTAAGGATGACTGAAGCTATTTCCTCTCCTGGGGAGGTTTAAAAACTACAGAGGGATGAATGGGGTTAGACCTATCGCTGCATTTCTAGCAGCCATCCTATTACAGCACTGAATAAAAGCAAGAACGGCATGTCTAGCCTAGGTTAATAAACCCTACCGAGTGCATGCCTTAAAAGCACTACGAAACAGCCTTAAGTCAGCTTGAGATAACTAATTTCAAGCATGGCTGTCTAGTGTGCCTGTCATTCCTATTGTCCTTCCAAACTATTTCAGACATTTTGAGCAGGGAGTACTAAGCTATGAGTTAGCAGGGGTTGTGACATTAATGGTCCAAAAAGGTTTAAGCACCAGGAGGGAACGATGACAGCGCTTAACAACTGGTGGCAGTTTGGAGGATTCCGCTGGATCTCTGTTTATTAATAATTAGGCTTCGCCTCGGAGGAAGATGTGACAACTATCGGAGGTAGGATTTGCATGGGAAACAAAGGGAGCTGTTGCTGTTCGCTGTCCCTTGTTTGTGCTTTGCTCCCTGGCTTTCCCAGCGCAGCCAGGTGCAGTCGGCAGCAGCGAGGCGGCGGGGGCTGTTGATAGTCCTGCGTTTTATGGCAGAAATGCCTCGAGGACAAACTGGCTCAAATCTCGCTGCCCGCTGAGTGTGCATTCCACGTTGCTCTTCCCACGGAGTAAAATACATAGAGGTCATGCAGAAAACACTTTACTCCTTTTCTACCGAGCCAGCTGGGCTGTTTCTGAGGTGGGAGTGGGGAGAGGGGAAGCTGTCTTAAAATCAAAGAGGAAGAGGAAAGCTATGGAGCCTGTAAGATGAGGGACACATGCTATTAACGTGTAAAATGTGTCTGGAGTGCCACCGATGTCATTTGAAAAGGGGAAAACAGAGCCAGGATGAGGGGCGGGAGGGATTTTCTGGGTGAGGAACTCTGTAGGTTATAACCTATTGCAAAAAAAGACATGATGTGTCCATCCATTTTGCATAATCAAAGCTTCCTCTGCGCTGTTGGCATTGTTTTGCTGGACAAGAATTGTAGTTTCAGGCAGAAAAAGGTACAATCTCCTCCCATGCCACCACCAGCCCCCTGCCACCCTCCCTCCCTCTGAGAAACAACAGTGTGGGGAAGGATGTAAATGACATTTAGTTGGCTGCTGAAAGGGTTGGGAGTGAGGGCTGAGTGGGGAATGAATGCTCAGTAGTATAACAGGAAAGCTTCCCCTTGAAAAATCTTGTTTCTTTCCAGCCAGAAGTCCAGGAGGTGATACGCAATGTTAGAAGCCTCATGTACTTTTTTATGATGTGCCTGTTTAGCATTACTAGAGAAGAAAATGTCCGAACATCAAAGAGTCAGGTCTGCATGGCAAAACAGGGCAGTGAGGTTTGCATGGGGTCCTGGTCAGTGCTGGGCTGCAAGTTTGCATTTTTGTCAATGCATATGACCCTCACCAAGATAAGTAGCGGGAACTTAATGAATGAAAATCTTATGCCCATGCATATGCAGAATCCTTATCATTTGGTGTGTTTGATCTGAGTGTGATGTTCCCTGTGTTGATGAATTGTTTCAACTTGTGCGTTAAAGTTTCATTTCCAAACAACAGAGAGACTTCAGAGTGAGTGGTATTTAGTAACAATAAAATGTTCTGCTTGTGGAAATGCTTCTCACAGGAGCTATTAAAAATGCACTTAAAGGAGCTGACAGTCATATCTAGCAGTAAGAGGTATGGTATCACTTGCTCTGCTAAATTTTAAAATTAAGGTTATGATGCCATTTTAAATCTACTTTAATGTGGGTGTCATTAAGCATACTTTACAATACCGTTGTCAAAAGCTCACAACTTAGAGGATTCTGTTAGACTGATTGTTTTCATTAAATCTTCATTAGAAAAAGAATTCCTATATAGCAGGGACTTACCAAGTAATTTGAATTTACTCATCCTAACTAATGTTCCCTTTAAGGAGAATTTCAGTGCATTATATTACGTTGTAAATAGGTCATGATATAATTCATTTAATAACAAAACACTGATGACAATTTAACAACAAAAGTGCTAAATGCGTTCAGTCAAAGTAAATACAAATTGTGCCAAAGAGAAGCAATATTGGATCAGGAACGGTAAGAATTCCTTTTAAGAAGCATAACATAAATATTCTCCATTTGATCCAAGCAACAACTTTGCAGTCAAGTGCATTACTTTGCATTACAAATTGAGGGAAAAATCATTTCGACCTGTGTTATATACACTACTTGGTATATAATGATAACAGTGAAAACTTTCTTCCAAAGAAATTGTTTTGAGCGGTTTGCAGTATGGATCAAAGAGATATTATGCAGAGATATTAAATCTGTGTCAGAAACGAGCAATGCATGTGGAAATCAAGTACCTATTTCTTCTTCTCCATCTCACTTTTGTCCAGAGGCTTAGACAATTTTACTTTGTTTTACTTCAGTGCCTTTCTGAGGGAAGGGGCTGAAGGGGTAAAACCACAAGGAGGTGGGAGACTGCATTCAACCTGCGCCCAGCCACAGACTTCTTGGGGGACTTGGACAAGTCCCCCAGCCTCTTTGCAAAATGGGCAGGGTAATAGCCCTGCCTTGCAAAGACGGGTGAGGATAGTGTACTAAAGATGCAATGGAAATACAGACAGCGGTACTCAGGGAACAAGGCTGAACATAGAGCTCCACATAAGGCAAAATGCAAAACAAAATTTTGTAGCAGGAGCAGGTTAATATTTCAAGCATTTTCAACTGTAAAATAAGACATATTGCAAATCCCATGATCCAAAACTAAATCTGTTTTCAAAACTATTCCAGACAAATTTGCCACTTACAAAAACTTCTGCCAGCAGCAAATATCCATTCACCTGAGAGCCTGTCAGAAGTCTCTAAATCTCTCAGCATTCCCCTTGCTCCATCAGTGTACAGCAGATAATGAAACAAAATGCATCAGATTGATTCACTGTGCCGAGAAATAATTTCCCTGTTTTCTTCAGATGCTTAATGAGTACTTTTTGCCATGAATCTCACTTGTCCTTCTGCGTATGAATTGTCTGTGGAGCTCATGCAATTTTCTAATTTATTTATTTGATATTATTTGGGAATTTCTTCAGTGAATAACTCTTGGCTTACAGATCTTTTGGGAATGGCAAATGTTTGCAAATTCATACTGTGTTGCTTAGTTCAGTCATGTGGTGTTCCTTGATTAGATGATTTGTATAGCTAACTCACAGAAAGTGAATTGCAAATTTCACAACCAAGTATACTCTTTCATATTGGATTTCCATCACTATCGGAGCAGTCAGGTTTAAAATTCATGTCTTGCAAGTAGTCATATGAGCAACACATAAGCACTGAAGTGCTCCCACCAGACAGATGTGAGAGCCAGGTTAAACAGCCTTCAGTTTCATATGAATATTCATGAAAAGTGTTTGAATTTTTGCAGCTCAGTTAAAATGAATAGTCAGCGTCATCCATCGTGCACTGCATGGGACATTCTCTCACAGTGTTTGCCATGTCCCCACATTCTCCCTAACTCTCCCGTAAAAGTCCACGATGCCCGTGGAAACTGTGCAGCCAAATAAAAGGAAAAAACACCATAATGGAAATGTCTAAATTTTCCACATTGTAGCCTCTCCTGTTGTGCCTGTCTTGCACATTGCATGACATGAAGAGAGCCAACAGGGAGGACAGCAAGAGAGCATCAGCGGTGACACACTGAGTGCAGGAGAGAAAACCTTGAAAGAGGGGAAAAATAAGAGTGACTACTGACAGAAGGGGGATCAGCCACACATAGAGTAGGTACATAGGAGGTAGGGATTGACACAGTGTGAACACATAAATACACTAGTATAATTTTTAACAATGACTCTATTGAATTTGGGTCATTAACCTCGAGGTTTATGGTCTTACCAGACCCAGCCCATGGCAAGCCCTGGAGCTGTCGCTCCCAATCATTCCCCATGCAGGTGCTACGTGGGTGCTCGCTACAGGTGCAGTCAAGCAAGGAGGTGATGTGGTTTAGCTTTTATCAGGCAGAGGTCTGATGACATGCCAGGAAGGCATAGAAGAGTTGTGAAAATAATAGACAAGAAGAAAACTAACTAACTAACATCTGGTGCATGGTTTAAAAGCAGTGAAAATCAGTTGGGCGAAGAATTTCTGTCAAGTGTGTTTTCTCAGAGACAGAAAAAAAAATCAGCTGTCAAAACACGAAGCTCTTTTGACTCAGAAACAAATGAGGAGGAAAAGGTTATAAAACATGAATATATTTGCCTTTTGAATTATTTTTGCACTGTACTTACGTCATATAGAAGGAAACCTCAGGTCTCCTACTGAGTGAGCTGTATTGTCCAACTACTCACTTTACGTAGAATAAGTCAGGTGTGTGCTGAATCAACAGGGTTGCTGTGACTGCACAGAGCCAACCAGCAGTGTTACACCCCCATTAGATGGCCTTTTTTTTTAAAGTCCAATGATCCTAGATATCCTTATTTATTCTAAAAATAGAAATGTGCCTAAACTGCACACAGTAAGCACTGTGTGTGAGCCACACAGTGAGAGTCACTATGGGCAATACACATGCTTTCATATTCTGTCAGGGCATGTGTAATGCTAGATTAATATTGCTTGGGGAGAGTAAGAGAATGAGAAGAATTAGAGGAACTAAAATCAAAGCAAACACAGAGGATCTTTTCCAGGACAAAAATTGATTCCCTGTAGTCTGGAATGAAATTCCTACTTGAAACTCCCCCTGGATACCACTAAAGCTCCTATTAGGTCTTCAAATACCTCTTTCTTTCTTAATGCTGTCCTATTGCCCATAATTAACCCCCATCTCTGCTTGTGCCAAGTGGGATAATTTTATATGGACCACTTTTAAAGAAGTAGTTAATTTTTAAAGGGAAAACACAGAAAAAGTCAAATACCAGCTCTCTCTGCCCACGTTGCTGGTTGCCCCTCTGGTCCGTGCTTTGGTGCCTCTCATGCTTAGTCGAGAGCAGAGAGGTCCCACCGGCAAGCCCTGCAGGGACACGCAGCAACATCTTGGAGCTGTAGCATCTTCTAAGGTCCTTGAAAGGCTGGAGGCAGCAACACAATCACAAGTGCACCTGGGCATCCCCACTGTTTATTTATCATCTACTTTTATAACTCCACAGGAGTGACCTGGCAGCTCTGAGGTCCTCAACAGTCTTTCAAAACTGCTCCAGTAAATGCACAAGCTCTTTAGGTAACCCTTTGCATCACATAACTGGATGAAACCTCATCAAAGCCTGCACCAGCCTATCTTGCCTGCTGAATCCTTGGCACTGATCTGCACCACAACTCCTCATCACAGGGAACTGGTAGATCCAAAATCAAAGGAGAAGGTGTCCTTCAGGGGAAAGGAGAAAAATGTCAAACTAGCTGTAGATGTTAAGTGTCTCTGAAACACTGAAGGGGGCTTATAGCTAGATCCCCAGACTGTGGATGTGATGGGCATAAGCAGCCAGAACCTGTACCCCAGCCATCCCCAGGTACCCAGCAATTTTGTCTGAACTCAGTGTTCCTCCTGTGTGCCATTGCATTGCCCTAAATGAACCACCGCCAGAAGGGTTTTGAAGACCAGAGGAGACAACAGAGCATTTCTCCCATTTCCCCACTTCCCCTTCAGTGGATCAGAGCAGGACTGAAGTTTCTGCTTAAGCCCAAAGTGGTTCATCTGCCCAAGGTCGCCATCCTGGCAGAAGCCCTCTGGACAGCACTGTCCTTGCGTGCCTGCTGAGGCGCGGTACCAAAGAAGGGACAAGATAACATTGCCTGCCTTAAAGAAGTGTTGCAGAAAACAATCAGTATCCTTGGCTGTATTTTACTTGCGGGCAAGCTATTTTCCACCTCAGCAGAGTGGTACTCCTTACTGACAACCATTAGTTATTTGCAAATTTAGATAGGCCTTATAAACGTGAGGCTCCTGAGTGAATAAATAATGTTTCAGAGCAATAACTTGAAATAAGTCAAACTAAGAATGGTGAGAAGACCAGGAGTATGGTCCCTTTGGGACACACTCCCTACCACTTCTAATTAATATCTGGTACTTAAAGCATCACAGCCCACGGTTAAATCAAAGTCAGAGGAAACAAAGGACTATAAAATCCTTCTGGAGACTTGTGTCCCTCTCCATCCGCAGGAGTGGGTGTGCTCCTTGGTGCTACTGCCAAACAGACTGACTCTCTGACCTTGGTTAGGGGTGTATGTTTTTTTGGGGGGACAGCCCAAGGGACCTGGCAGCTTGCAGCTGCCCCAGGGCTAGCGTTGCCCCTTGCTTTCCTGCTGCCTTCCCCTTCCCACCCAGCCACCCCCTTCTGCACCTTCCCAGGCCTTCCTGGGGAGCCAGTTCAGCTCACAAAACCTCCAGGAAACTGTGCTTTCATTTTGGCTGGCCAAGGGAGCCCAGCTGGGAGCCAATGAGCACCAGAGCTGGTGCAAGAAAAGCAGGAGAAGAGCATAGCCAGGAGTGAGGTATGGGGAGCAAGGAGCAGTCACAGTCCTGGCACAGCACACTTTCTAGCTAAACACCCCTAAATTCCTCTGTCCTAATGACCCAGTGAAATGCTGCAGAAACAGGCTTCAGGTAACCACATCTTGACCACAGCAACATGTTGCAGAGCCCAAGAGTTGTAAAAGAACTGAAGGGCAGAAAAGGACAACAGCTTCTCTGCACTCATTGATCTTCGATCGTCAGGGCCCATCTACCTATTGATGAGCAGTTTTTAAGCTTATATGTTGAATTCCAGAGCTGCTGTTGTGGTGATAGGGAAAGAATTGATTCAGCTGTGAAAAATAGTCCTTGCAGAGCAGGTGTAAGGATGACTGTTGTGATTTGGTGAAGTTTACTGATCCAGGAAATAAAAGTTTCAGAAGGAAAGCCTGAGTGGAAAACACCAATGCAACTAGGACATCTTTCAATTCCTTCAACAAAGCATATAGAGTTCAAGGCATAAGAAGCAATAATCCAAGCAGGGAACAAAGGAAGTTCATTTGTAAACATAGCATTTTATTAACTGGAGGATCTGCAAATGAAAAGTCCCCTGACTTTTGAAAACCCACGTTAATGATGCATCAGGGTATAGCATAAACTTCTGACAAATTCCCCCACTTTGCTTCCATATAACACATTGATCTTGCTGCCACTCTGCTCTTTGAAAGCTCTGGTGCTCTCCTAATTATTAATTTCATGAAATGTGTATTCCCTCATCTTGCAAAAAGCATCACAGGACATACAGTCTGGTTGTGAAATATCCCAAGAAGTCCACAGCAAAATCTTTTTTTGGTAGAGTTTAATTAAGATGATCCAGTAATTTGTGTGCAGCTGATTTGGAAGGATTTTTGTCACAGGTAAACAAGCTTTGAAAAAAAAAAATTGCTTTTATCTCTTTTTGCTTTCTGTTTTAGTCGTATTTCAAGTGGATTAGTATAATCTTTCCTCGGCCAAACTCCAGTCAGTCTATTCCATCATTGTTCTAATTTTACAAAAAGAAAATGACTGAAAGCAATTAATTAAAAATCTCTTCAGAGATGCATATGTGGATGCGCTTATTCACTAAGAACTCACAAAATAACTCTGCATTTTAAGACAATTTATCCGGTGCATTAAGCGTGAACAGTATGTCTTTGTTAGGTGCGCCTGCCTTTAGATGGTTTCCTACATGAATATGCTTTTCGTGTAGAGGTATCTGCAGTAACTCAGCTCAGTCAGAGAGGATCCCCTTTTAAACTAAGTTTGAGTTTCTAGGCAGGTTTATTTTTTCCTGTGTGATGAAGAAGTTGATTGATTTCAAGTGAGGAGTCTTTCCCTGCTGGGACCTGGACTGTCAAAAGCCATCACAGAACTTGCAAAATTGTCATAACACCAGAAGCCCTAACTCTGCTCCAGAATCACCAGAGTTCAGGGAAAATTCCCAGTAATTGACAACAGAAGTTTTCTTAGCAAAGATATTCTGCCAGACTGAGACATTATTTTCTGCACACACAGGCACCCACATGGGGGACAGTACTAACACAAACAGTAAACTCTAGTGACATGAGTGAATTTATCATCAGCAAGAAGACACAAGTGTCTTCACACTAAAACCTTGGACTAGACTATTCATAAACTCTTAAGGTCAATCAAAAAGGCAAATTCCCATTTTGTAAAGTTTCTTTTATTTCTTATAAGCCAAATAAAACCTCTAAATTTCCTTGAATTTAGGGTGAGGGAGAAGGAAATCAGGACTCTTGATCTCAAAGCTGTGCCTTTCCTTAATAAAATTCCAGCACATCTGTGCCGTGAATGCAAATAAGTGCTGGCATCCAGCGTAAGGTGCAGAGGTTCTCCTGGCAGAGCAGAAAGAAGTTTCCTCTGCAGAGGTGTTCATGCTCTGTGGTGAGTGTTCATCTACGGAGTCAATGCAGCAGCCCTGCTAGCCTGCAGCCACACTTCCCAGGCAATTTAAATATACCTAGGGAGGTTCCTAGAAGATTTCACATACTCCACCTCTTCTTTGAGCAGGAAATATTGAACAAAGGTATTTTGCCAGCCCTCTTTGTCACTGAGTTCATTTATACCTTCTTCAGCCTCCATTAAAACATGCTGCGTTTGTCTACTCTTTCCACTCTCCATTCTGCTTGTCTCTATTTAAAAAGACTCACATATCACAGCCTGCTGGTCACTAGCCAGATGTCCAGATGGTACTTGTGTACCACATTGATAGGCACCTTAGAAATAGCAGGGAGAGAGGGGAAAAAATATAACTGGAAGACTTCAGATGCTCTTTTTGATAAATGGCAATTGTAGATGTAATTAGCTGGTTCCCTCCTTTGGAGAAGCTGGGGAAGCAATAACAGTTGCAGTCCCACAGAGCAAACACGCGAGAACGTGTCTCTCACTGTCAGGTTTTAGCTTTCCACTCAGAGCAGTGTCAGGTGGATGGTCTGTCTATCCACCCCTCTTCTTTGAAAGACACCAGGTTTTCATCTGGGTTTGAAGGTTTCTCTCAGTGCCCATCACCATACTGCCTCAGCACCATTATGCTGTGTCAACTACTTCTGCACAGACAACTGGTTTCTAGAATAAAGAACAAACACTGCTCACCTTAACTGTGTGAGTATCCCTCTGGCAATAATCAGGCTAATTTCCTCAGTAAGGCCAGCAGGATTTGGTTCTAAATCAACCACCAAAATGATTTATGCATAAGTGCATGAGTTCCTTTACAACTCCAAGGTCCACTCGTTAAACATTATTTACATCTCACCCAGAAATGCTGTTTCTTCTCTCTCTTCCATTTGCCAAGGAGAAAGGTAGAAGGGATGAGGGTTTCAGGAACACCTGTGTGAGTAGAGGGCTGAGCCCATCCCAAATGCAACGGCAGGGAAGACAAGTCTCCTTCCACTTTGCTGAAATGCCTTGAGAAGTCTGCCCATGGGAACCCCATTTTGCATCGTGTCTGGGGAGCCCACCAGCCTGCACATGTCCTCCCAGGGATGGCACAAAACTGCAGAGGAATCTGCCAAGAAGGGAACCATTGCCCAAACTTGCTGTGGCTGCATGTTTGATTTATACCTCAAAGCATGAGATAACATATTCTTTAAAATATTCAGCTTGCTCAATAAAACTGATATATGTTCTCTTTACCTTTTTTTTTTTAATCCTGTTAAGCAATTGGTTGTGTATCTTGTGACAAATATTTTAGCATGATAAAGTACCACCAGCAGCTTCATTTTAGCAATTGGCTCTGGAGGGGGCAGGGAGTTAAAATCCTCAGTCTGCTGGCGTGCTGCGCTGGATGCTCTCCAAACCAAGGTAACCTGGACAAGGCGCTGACAGGAAAGGCTTGAAATCCCACCTCCACAAAAGGGATATGTGGCACAGAACCAGCTCTTGAGGGCAAGACCTTCGATCAGTCTTTCAGAGAACTGTGTCTTTTTAAACAGTGTTTTGGGCTGTTTCGACTGTTTCTATAACCACAGGTCTCGGGGAAGAGCCCCAGGCTGGGCTGCGGTCAGTCATGCCTGTCCCATAAGTAGGGGCGAGCTGTTCCTGCTTGCCACGTACCCCAGTGCCACAGGGCCTTTCCGTGACCCACAGCAGGAGCAACAACTGGCACAGATGCACAACCGTGAGCCTCTGGGGCCTTGAACGAAAAACCCAACGTGCTTATGGAGTTTAGGGACCCTGAGGGCTGGGGAGGAGATAAGTAATGTAGTCAAGGGACCACGTTGTGCACCTACAAACCTGCCTTGGTCCTGCTGAGGTGTTTAAGTCTCCTATTGGAGATAAAGCTTTTTTCTAAGCAGTCCCAGTTTGTTGCCTCCCCTCTTACAAAAATCTCTACACGTCTCTAATCATTTTCACTGTCAATCTCTGCACTCTTTTTATATCCATTAAAGACTTCATGAGATAGAATGACCAGAAGTGAAAAAAGATTCTGATAGAGCATGCAATTGATTTATGTTAATGGCATTGTAATAATATTTTCAGTGTTTGATTTCTTTTTCATTCTGTATACAGCTAAAATGTTGATTACTTTTCTATTCCTCTCTCATGTATTGAACAGCCACTTACATTGGGCTCCACAAATTTATTCTCAGGTCTGTCTCCACAGCAGTTAAAATATAATTAATTTAAAATCCACCAACACATGAGAAGCTGAGATGATTCTTTCCAATCAATCTTACTAGAATTCATCAATGAGTTTCACCAGCTGTCATGCTGCTCATACATTTGTCTTCGTAAAGCTCCTCTGACTTCACTAGCTTTGACACATTTAACAACTGTTAATACTAAAAAAAACCCCAACCCTCTAATTTCTATTGAACCACCACCAAGCCTTAGAAGCCCCCCAGATATGCATGAATAAATATCAGTCACCTGTGACACCATCCTTAATGATTTTTGCATTTCTTTACAGTGATAACTTTCAACTCTTATTCATATGTCAGAGATATAAAAAAGTTGTGTGCCAAGATGTGTTAGGAGTTTATAAAGGTAATCAAAGAATAAATGTTATTGCTTAGTTTTGCCTTCATAATATATTCTGCCTTGAAAATTATATTAAGTGTCAAATCGCCTTACCCTAAAGGGATTAGAATATGAAAAGTATCGCTCAGTGATGGAGAGGGAAAAACCCTGACTATTTTTATGGAGTTCGATAACCCAACAGAAGGGATTATACAGCATGGTGCCAATGATAGCCAGAGACTGAGTATAAAGACCTTTTTTAGTCAACTAAAGATGAACAAACTGTTTTGGACAAAAAACAGCCTGATTCTTGTCTCAAAGTTGATACAAAAATCAAATACAAGTATTTCATCAGTGGTATGACAAAGCCACTTGCCTTTCTTCTGTTCATTACAAGGTGGCTGTGCACTGCCTTATTTTGGCTGGTAGGAGACAGAAATACAGTATCACAAATTTGGGATCTGCTGAAAGCTGGAAACACCAACAATAACAACACTTTATCATCAAAGATTTGCCAAAATTAAGGGCTAGATTTTCAAAGCAGCTTGGTATCAAGAGTGCCTTCAGACTTCCTTGGGAAACAGAGAACTGAGAACAGGGGTATTGGTCTTTCATTTTCAGCCTGCCCCTACAAAACAACTAGCAGTCATTGCACCTTTCCTACAGGTTAGAAAACAGGCATGATGTGGGCAAGTGATTTTATATTAAGGGATTTCAAGGTCGCAAATAGTCACGTAAACTTGTTTTGTAATAGTATCACCTACTATCAGAAGTCTCTACTTTTTGTGATGAAGCACTCACATTGTTAGCTGCTTCAAGCAGAGGTGCAGGAGCAAGTCCCCGGCATGAGATCTGAATGAGTGTCTGTGTATTCAGTTTGTGAGACCGTACAGCTAGCGTACAGCAACATTTGTGTACGTTCATGCATGATACATAATGCAAAGTAGTTACCAAACTAATAAGCATAACTTTATCTAATTGGCATATTTATTATTGATGTGTGTGACGTGGTAGCTGATTAAAGCCTCAGATTGTGCCAGGTGGAAGACAAACATATAGCCATAAAGAGCAATTAAATGCATTTAGACGTCGCACATGAATGCAACACTTGCAAAAGGCGTTGGACAACACTGTGGGGATTGCCCGAGCCATGGGAGGAGAGGCAGCACCCCATTTTTCACACCCCTGTGAATGCGCCAGTGAGCTTTGGAGATGTACATGGGAGAGGTACCGAGGAGGGTCCTGCACAGAAGGGAACCTGCTGGGAACATGAGCTCGGCAGGGCTGGAGCCCATGAGCGTCACATCACATGGTGACCCTGGCCAGTTCCCCAGACTGGATTTTGGCAGGACTGAAGTCCCCACTACAGCCAGATCCCTTCCGCAGCCTCACCCAGGCACTTCTCCTCCATTTCTTGCCCTCCTGAGCAGGACTGCCAATCAACTGCAGTCTGACAGGTCTGAGTATATCTTTCACAGAAGAAATGAAACCCCAAGCTTATGTGCGTTTGCCATGTAAGTTTTGCACCTAGATATATGTTTTTGCAATGTCTCAGAGGGGCAGGGCGCCAATTAGCCGGCCACGTTTGAGACACCGTTGGCATTATCCTGCTGACCACTCTGTGTTCCTTAAATGCGGAGATACCCACTGTGCCAAACTGGTGATGTGCAAGCAAGCAAAACCACACCAGCTCCACGTGGTATACTGTATACTGTTATGAAAGTAGTAACCTCCGGCCACCTTTGCTCTTGCAGGCTGTTGGTCATCCTGCAGAATCAAGTGCATTGACCCAGTGCTGGGTGTAGCCCAAAAGTGTGCTGAGCAATGAGCCAGCATTGCACCTTCTACAGGGGAGGTTGCACAGACCCCAGCAACTAAACACACACACACGTTCTCTCTGGCTGCTTCGCTTTCCTGGAGGGCCTTATTCATATTTCTAAACTGTTTGGTGTGGGCAGCAGAGAGGGATGAAAGATTGGGACAGTAGCAGCTGCAAATGAATTGCAGTATCGCAGGTACTGAATGTTTATTTTGCAGCTCTCCGAGGCTGGTTACACAATAACTAATATCCTGGGGCAGAGAGAAGCAGAGCAGTAGTGGTCTGGCCAGGGAAAGGTGGAGGGATAATTAGCAACTGTACTGTTTTCTAGCTCTTTCTCTCTGACTATTTTTTTTCTGGGGGCAGGGGGTGTATTTACAGCATCACAGGAACCGGACCATCAGCTCTTCTTTCAAAGAGCTTGTTGCCTGCCATTAAATTGCACTGTATAATATCATAAACCCAGAAGAACAACATTTTCATTCATGAGGTTTCATAGTAACTACAGAAACAAATCTTCCCTCTCTGAAGCAGTATCTGCCTTTCAGATTCTCAGGCACACATTTCCCAGGATAGCACTTTTTTTTCCATTCCTTCTTATGCGTTATTTTATACATTATATTTCTGGCTTTCACATGCACATGACTAGGAAAGATTGCTTATCCAAACAGAGTTCCTTTTCCTCTCTAACTCATCTTTTTCATCTATAACTTATTTTATTTCCAGACATGAAAAAACAGCTACAAATTATATCTGACAACATCTCCCCAGCTCCTGATATTTCAGATGTGTCTTGCTCCGTGGTATCTTTTTTGCTAAATCCATGTGAATAGGACAGAACGTGTGTTGCAAAAGAAGCATTTTATCATAAATTAACCCTGATTTCTTCATTCAGATTCTAGTGATATTGTCAAATTACTTTGCCTTCTGCTAACTCCTGATTGTCTTTACTATCCATCCTCACAAATTGAAAAAATCAAACAGGCTATTATGCGTGAAAAGTAGTTTTTAACACAAGAAAATGAAACATAAAAACAAATGCTGAAACCAATAACTTCAGAAAATGCAAAGCTACAGCTGTCATCCTTATCATCAAGAGTGGCAATAGCGTCACAGCTAAAAATGAAAACCCTCAAATTCAATGTTCCATGATAGTACAGTGCCAGGTACTTACTGTACCAGCCCATAGCAAGAACTGATCCCTACTCAGTAAAGGGTTAGTGTTTCAACTGAAAACTTGTGGGAAGAGGGATGGTATTTTCTCATTTGAAAGCAGATGAGCAAAGGCAAGGAAAAACTACCTGCAATGTCCAAAAACACATAGGAAGCCTAAAACAAAGTCAGTCAGTCTCCCAAATCCCAGCACAATGACTAAACCCCAATTAATGTCTCCTACTGCTACATTCATGGAATCGTGCCCATTTTTGCCTTATCTCCCTGAGTCAGTGCACCTGGTGCAAGAGCTGCCACCTCAGTAAGACAAATGCTCTGCCTAGGCACAGCCCTGTCTTCAAAGCCAGCCAGCAACGGTCTTCTAAGGAAGATACAAGAAATTCCTTATGCAAGAAATTCCTTAATTGGTAAATGCAGGGTAATCTATGCCAATGAAGGTCTTATCCTGACAAAGATTAACTTTAAGCCTTAAAGCATGAATTTTTATGGCCGTTCCAAAATCTAATTTATTAGTGCTAAATATTATTACTCAAAGCATTCACATTACCCATAGACATGTCCGCTCGATCTCAGAAATCGCACTCCCACACCAAACCATTCAGTTACCTGTTTAATTACTACAATTTTTTGTGACAGACATTAGGGGATAATACAAGACCCACAGACCTGTCTGTTCATGAGTACTACCAGGTTAAGGAAGGAGGAGAGAAGAGAGGAGCATGGCATATTTTTTACTGGTCCCAGTATTCACAAGTGAGATTTTAGATCAAGGTAAATAGCACTGAAATGCTGCCAGACTTGTTTCTCCAGATTGCTGAATGGTTTCCCCTTCACTGTTGCTGTGCCAAGTTTCAAATTTGCTTTGTGCCAAACTTCATACAAACAAATTTGCAGAAAATTCATTTCAAAGTCTGACTTACGCTAATACGAGCAAAAACCAAAGGTGAAAGGAGCATGTCTGAGCATTAGGGCTACAGCTGCTCTTTCTGTGATCGCTTAAATGAGGAAGAGAAACAATAAAGCCAGATTTACTTTTATCTCATCACAACTAAGTCCTAGGTTTTGTGTAAACAGATACCAAACACACCTAAAACTCTTAATCAACTTTTTTTTTTCAAGCACACAAAGCAAAGTCTAGCTTTAGGACAAGAGGGAAGGAAAACTTCATTGTGTCTTTATAGGAACACTTTAAACTCCCTTTTCAAGGTTTATTTTCCCATTACAGCTCCCAGAAACTCATATAATGCTCCAGCTGAGATCAGCAGAATCAGGCACCTGAAGGAAATCTGTGACAAGAAACCCACATGGAAAAATAGTTATTTTTATATGCATATTTCTAAAGTTATTATCAAACTAGTGGGAGCTAAAACATTTATTTTCTCTTGAGTACCCAAAGATACTAAAATGCCCAAAGCACTTCAGTGCTGAGCACTGGGGGAAGACATGTGCAGGGGATCTCTGACCACAACCAGCAAGAGCAGCTCCATGGATCCAGTCACTCTTGTTTCCCCCGGGGCCATCACCTCCTGGGGAGAGATGAGGCTGGACAGAAAGCTGAAGCCAATTAGAGGTAATTAATTCAGCTGGAAATCCATCCCAGGCAGCTATTAGTGAGGCACTCAGGGGAAGGGAGGGGAAGATGAGTCCAGACTCTGTTTTTCCACTTTCTTGAGCAGCTACTCAACAGAGAAATGTCAGTGGGAGACTCACCTCCCCTTCTCCTCTCATGTGCTAAGGAAAAATACACCAGGGTGCAAGTCATCCACCCCATTTGCACTCACCCCTTACCTGTCTCTACCACTGCCTCTCCAGCTACCTCCAAATATCCCAGATCATCCTTTTCCCTCTCTGCTGCCTCCCACAGTCTCACTAGAAGAAGGCTTCCTCCACCCCCAGCCCAGGCTGCCACAGCACTCACCAGACCAGAAAGAGGAAGGGTGTAGCCAAGATGATGAACATGCTTTCTCTTAGGTACCTCATTAGAGACATACCTTGAAGGGACCAGATGTAAATTAAAAGTGGCCTTTGACCCTGTCTGCTTCTGATGAGCTGTTGAAAGGGGTTATAAAGCAGGGACCGAGGCAGGACTGTAGTGTTTCAGGGCCACCCTGTCCAAGAGAAGGCGAGCATTGCTCCCAGCAAGGTTGCACAGACCTCAGACAGCGCAGCACTTCCCAAACCTCCTCTTTTCCACTCCCCAGCACAAGACAAAGCTGTGTGTCATTTACCCAAATGGCAGCTGCAGCTCGATTGGAGGCAGCCCAGTTTTTCAGATTTGCACTTGCATTCAATGACATTTAGTCTTTTTATAAACAGGTAATGAGCGTGGGTCAGCTGGGGATAAGCCAGGACTCCTTCCTCCCCTGCAGCAAAGCTCCCGTTGCAGTGAAATCGTGCGTGGCCTGAAAGCAGTCTGGACAGAGGGGCTCCAAAGGCAGTAACTCAGTTATCACTGCCCTACAAGATACACAGAACTCCCAAAAAGTTGCTTTTTTTCTTTGAAAGACCAAGGATGGCGCAATCCCCTTCCTCACAGGCAGCAACCTGACCCTGCTCCTTCAGCCCCTGCTACGCAGCCCTTTAAAAACAGCAAACTATCAAGCAAATCCCCAGGAAAGCCCCAGGCAGCCTTTTCCAGCTGCTTCTTCACTGTTGGGCACCCAGGCAGGATGATCCTGCTGCCAGCAATGGCTGGCTGAGGTTTCCTCTGCCACAGAGCTGGCGCCCACAGTGCTAGGCTGGCCACCACTGCTCACACTCTGGCTGGCCTGTTTGCAATTGAGCCCAGGTGAGGAGCAATCAGTGCACTACACAAATCACTTCTGCACTGAACAGCTTTATGTGATTTTGCCATACTAATTGCTCTGCAGTCCAGTAGATAACTTTTGGGTAAAGCAAGCCGTACACCTACGGCTGGGCATTCACTGGTTGTTGGTCTGTAAACACCAAACCAGTC
>NW_008796193.1:6030809-6074250 GCF_000699145.1 Aptenodytes forsteri
GCTGGGCATCCACTGGTTGTTGCTCTGACACAGCCAGCCCAGTCTTCTGCCAGCTCCTGCTTTGCTCCACTCAGCTATAATTCACATTTGCATGCACTTTTCTGCACTGTCCTGTCATGTAGAGGCACGGGTAAAGAGCAGATCAGTTAGGTAAAGTTATCCTTCTCCCCTTTGATCCTATTTTCCCTTGTTACATCTTTCCCCTGACTGCAGTGAGCAGATGATCTTTTGCAGCATATGCCTTGCAAAGGTGGGTAGACATTTATAGTGCCACTCAAGATAAGTTAAGGCTTTTAATCTTTCAGAACAATTTGCTTCACCAGCTGTTAGCTATCTGAGTTTGCTCCAGCTGACTAAGAACCTCTGGTATCTAAGTGTCTAAAAAGTATAGTGCCTTTAAAACCTGGTTTTCCACTCTTATTTTCTCTAGACGGCAGTGGACTATGCAAACATTTGCAGGCCCCCAAACCTGTGCTCCAGAGAGCTTTCCTCCAAAGTTGCAGTGAAGGTGTAAAACCACAAGAGCACAACAAGACCACAAGGGAAGCAAGTCTAAGGACCAAAAAAAAAAAAAAAATCTAGGCAGTGCTGTGGCAGCACACTGGCTGCATGCTGATGCAGATGATGGGTCTGGGCAGTTAAATCTTTCCTCCCTTTTTTGGGCTGGCAGCCTTTCATGTCCAGACAGCACCATGAGGCTGACCAGCTCACAACACCAGCCACCGCACAAAGCGAGTCCCTAGTACTGAGACTGTCCAAATAAGAATAATTGCAAATACAGAATAGCCAAAAAATGGAGAGTTGACAGCATGAAAATGTCAGTTCAGAATTCAGTGGGAAAAAAGTGTAAATCACTTATTTTTAAGGACATGACTAGTCTCACTAAGAAGTATATTTAAAGTAAAATTATCTGGACTAGGGCAGAGAAAGGTCAATTAATCCTTTTACTTGGAGGATGTAGTTATTCCCTGGTATGTATTTTTTCTTGTTCCATGCGAGTCTTTGTATCATGGGGGTCCTAATCTTCAGCACAATTCAGAATCATTGAATTTTCATTTTCACAGTTGCTTTGATCTCATCTTGCTGGGGGAAATGCAGTTGCTAGCCCCACTTCTCCACAGTATTAATTTTTCCATTGGCTTTACAGAAGCTATCAATTTACTGGCTGGCTTTTGTCATGATTTAAAAACATCATCTCAGTAACATTGTTATCTTCCAGCCATATTTCACAGATATTGTGAAACCGGTTTATACTGATATCTTACTTAGCATCTGGCTGACAGGACAATTGCAGGGAAATATTGCCACAGATATAAGGCCATTATAAGATAAATAATGAGCTTTAAAGCTTAACAGGTTGTTTTCTTTAGAAGGGATCATAGCGATGTTCCTGCGCACAAAAAAGTCACTTGCCATACAAAGGCTGAGGTGGAAAGTGCCCCTTAATGCATGAAATAAATCCTAGAGAGTGGCTGAACAGCTTAATTCTGAGCTGAAGTTTTTCATGGGCTTCTTGAATTATCTAATTTGCCAGAAGTGAGTGACTGCTTCTGGGAGTGTAGGATAGCTAATAATGCATTCCAGAGTCATTAAGGTTTATCATGTAAATCTCTATTTGAGTGCTTTTAAAATGCATATTACTTTCTTGATAAACTATGATGGCTCCTTAGGAGCCATTAATACGAATTAGGGTGCATACCATACATAGTAGAAAGCCTCATGAAAAATACTTATTCCACATGCAGGGTAATCAGCTTTTAAATTCTATTAAATACTACAGCTGTAATGTTTTCCCCCAGTCTTGGGGATCAGATTGCTTTTATAAAAATATTTTTCACTAAATTTCATTTCCTCAGATAAGAGCCCGGTTTTGAGTTGTGCAACCAGGACGTGAGAAGTTGGAGACTGACAAATTGCAGGGAGGGGAGGATGAACTCCTTTCATTTGTACCAGTTAAAAATCCCCAGATACTGTTTTCATAAAAAACTTCCATAATCTTAACGGTGTGTTGCTTTTGATCAGAAGCTTCCTATGTACATGTGGAGCAGAGTTTTTTGTTTATTATTTTTACCTCTGGGTCCTTACGTTCAGTGTCTTTTTTCAATATACTGCAGCTACCTTTGCCCTGCACAGCGAGCTCACTAGGCCAAATTTATTTTCTATAGGCACAGGTGGCTTTGATGTTTATTTACCATGCCATAGCACTACTGCAAACATCATCCCCATCTGGAAAACCCTACCCTGATATATGTTAAATAAATAGCATGAGAGAGAGAAAAGTTGCATTGACTTCAGCTAGAGTCGGGTCAAATCACAGCGTCTCACCTTGGCCTCCTCTGAGCTCATCCAAGGCAAAATGAGGTCTCGAGCAAGGTGCACTCTGCAGGGCGAAAGCGGGGGACCTGGAAATGAGATGGTTGCTGGGGGAATGGTGTAAACATTAGCTCAGCTATAATTACAAATGGCTTGTCTAAAGGAGATCTTTGACTTGAAATAATGGCTGAGAAAAATCTGAGTAAAAGCCCCAGGATCTGCCCCATGCTGGATAAAGCGACCTCGTAATCACTGCAAGTGGCACGTGATCTTCACAGACCAGTTATCACAGGTCAAGGGAGGATGGCTTCATATACATATTGTGACAAATAGAAAGACTGAATAAAAACTGCCTTCATACAGGGAAAAGACCTGAGGATGGGTCCTGTTTTGCTTTTCTAATGGAAAGATCCCCAAACCTTTCCACGTGGTGTCCTTGCAGCTCACTTCCTGCACCCCAGGGCTCTCATGTCAAGCAGAGAAGGCAAACAGCCCTCCTGGCTGGAGACAGGGTAATGTCACTTTGTAAACCTTCTCAGGTGATTGCAATATATGCCTGGGATCAAAATAGCCGTGAGGAGTGGACAGGAGGGGAATGTGGAGAGCAGCAGTAGGCATTTAGAGAGTAAATGGTCAGCTAAACTGACTTAAGAGGGTCTGCAAAACTGGGGAGAAAACTCTTTCTCTCTGGCAAATGCTGTTTTCTGATCATCAGTTACTTTTTTTGCTAGTTTTTGTAGTGTCACAACTTGGTACCAATTATGCACTTGAAGACAGTCTGCTGGCAAAAGTCTGTTAGCTTTCTGTACCATATTTTTGCTCACTAGAAGATTGCAACAGGCAGCAACGCACTACGGCAAAGAGGGTTTGTTTATGTGTTAAACCTGCAGGTATCCATCCACAAAGTTCTTTATTCATCATTGAGATATCTTTCTGGTGTTGAGCACATCCTATATACGTGTATATATCTTCTTGACAGACTAAGACAGGGAGGATTTGGAGAGAAACGCTGTTTTTCAAAACAACCTCAAGCAAAACCTCAAGCAAACTCCCCACGTCAGATCCAGTTTCCATCATTTGCATTTTTGAGCCCCATCTCCATTATTATCACATTCTGCCTGAAAGCTTATGGTTTTAAACTCTGGCAAGACCTGTTGAAAGCAACATAATTGAAACGTGTTAAAGCCTTTTCAATGGCTCCTTTGTCTCACATGATCCATGATGAAATTTCTGAAGCAGCTCTTCCCTCTATTTTTTTTTTTCCTATAATGAACCTGCTTGCTTTAAGTACAAACTTCTACCTTTTCACACCCTTTGCATAGAAGAAGTTTGGTTTTACTATGGCAACCATGCATCAAAGGTAGGATCCTTTCAGACTTCTGTTTCTCTCTCCCCTTTGAGTAAAGATTGAAATGTATGTGGCAGCAAGGCTTGTAAAATCCAGTTTCTACAGATGTCGGTCTGAACTGTTTCTTTATTTATGAGGAGCATTGGACAAAGTAGGCAGATGCAGTGTCAGATTAGCTCTGCTTGTCTCGCAGGTGCGGGGTAGATGGCTTTGGATGTGTTCCAGGCACCCGGGCACCAAACAGAACAGCTGTCAGGATAATGTTGCACTTTTATTGTATGAAAAGCAGTGTGAAACACTGGGTTCCTCACTGCTCCTTGCACAGCAAAGAGCAGTGTTATGAAAGATTATGGTACAATTGGGAGGTATAGAGAAGGTGATAATTTATATGATAAAGTCTGATGATAATGTATGAGGTACTCATTCCCATAAATGCCGAGACACTCTCGGAGTTTATCACTTTCTGCACAATTTTAGTCCCTACACAATTGCACATTAGTGTGTAATTGTGTTGGCCTTCAGTTGCCAGGACATGTTGACTTTTTGTGTGTGTGTGTGTTAAACTGAGCAAGCATTTGGATGGTATTCTATTAACCCAGGCCTAGGGGGTGGTTTTGGCATAGGATGCTCCTGTTGCTGCCATATCGAATGCCTCCAGTCATTGGCTTCGTGCCTGGGTTTGACACGAAGCGGACAGCAGGGCTGTGCGAGACAGACAGTTGTAAGCAAACAGATTGGGGTGCTATAAAATTAACACCTAAGCATCGGGGAGAGCATGAAAGCTAAAAATACTCGCTTTGTGCCTACAGCCAAATTTGGAGCTTGCATTAGGCAGGCTTCTGTCATTCCTCACCCCAGCTCCAGGCCATCTCATCCCAGCAGCTGAGCCAGCAGCGCTCAGCCACTGCCCCGACAGTTTTGGGGTGGTCACTGATGCCCCTTTTCACGGTCCTTTCAAATGGAGGTGGCAGCCAAGCAGCATGGCTCCAAAGCTGTTTGCAAGTGCAAGAATGCCGATAGTCACTTTTCCAGCACTTTCCCACCTTGCTTTCTAGACCTCTCCAGGTAGATCAGCAAGAGACTGGCAAGAGACTGAAAACACTCCTACTTTCACACAACTCCAAGAGGGTAGGAGTACTGGAGAGAGCAGAGGGAGAATTACCCTGCAAAACATCTAAGACACTAACCATTTAATATATGCAATTCTGCTAGAGACTCTCACAACTGTGTGTAATGGGCTGTGCTCTCCCAAGAGCATTTTCTTTAAAGTGTTTACAAAGTGGATTTCGTAACTATGGAGGTACATCCCAGCTGTATCACGCTGTGACTGCGCTCAACCACAGCAAAGAGCAGAGAGGTACAAACTCGAGCTACAAAACCACGTAGACAACAGGCAGAAGCTAAGTTTCATACAGAGGTGTACTCAAAAAGCAACGTGGTAGGAAAACATTTTGTTTCCTTTCTCTGCAGCACTGCTGTGCCTTTCATTTAAAATTGAGAGGTGGAGTTAAATTTACAAGCAGCAAGGACATAGGAAAAGTTGATAATAGCCATGGGCTCAGTCTATAGGGATTGATCATGCCAGTGATTGAGCTGTCTTCCATTAAACAGCTGACAGCAATGCTGGGTGCTCGATTTACCCTTCCAGTGCCAGGATTTTCTACCCAAGCTTCGTCTCTGCCCTCTCCAGGACTGTCAGAAAAGCTGTCCATATCACTAAAGACTTAATTTCCTTGATTACTGTAGCAATCCAACACACTAATCAAGCAGATGGAAAAATTTCTTGAGCAGACACAGTCATGGTGACCACAGTCTCATCAAAAATCCCCCTGGGACATTATGAAGCCAAAGAGGTTTTCCTCTCAGTCATGTCCCAGGGGGATTTTTGATGAGACTATGAAGCCAAAGAGGTTTTCCTCTCAGTCTCAGAGCTCCCAGAAGTGATCTCAAGACACTAAAAAAATTCTCCTGACAGTCTCATGGGACCTGTTAATCACGACAGTGCCCGGCAGCCTGCACTGATTTTCCTGTGTGTGGGAGCTTTATTTCCAGAAGCGCGCACACAAATTCAGGTTGCTGCAATAGTCCCTGAAGAGACACTCTTTTGGGAGGACAAAACACTGTCAACTAGATATTACACACAGCTCTCCCCCACCTCCAGTCTGTCTTCCCATCCCCAGAAACTCTGGTCTCATCAATCCACCTGAGGTATTTCAACTTCTCTGACCCATTACCAATCAATTAACTAATTAAAAGGTTTCCCCTCAAGCTAAAAATCAAAAAGTTCAGCAATTATTAATTATTTTAAACAAAACACCAAAACAGATCTCCTATAGCCTGTTGAAACTTCCCTGAGATTTCAAAGGACCTTGTTTAAAGCTGTCGCTCATCAGTTGTCTTTAACCAGCTCCAAAGCAGCATGTCCTCCAGCAGCAGCTGCACCATGTGTCATCCCGCTTGTCCCACTGTCACACATGCAGTGGTGGGGCTGGCAGAGGATCACAGCCCCCACCAGGACCAGAGCTCAGACCTCTACCTGAGTTTTAAACCACACAAAATTACTCCCTGGTACCAAAGGGTGCAACGAACTGCAGCGTTAGGGAGGAAGGCAGGCTGAAGTCACTGTGTTTTGGCCAAGAACATGCATCTCCTGCTGTTGAAATCAGGCAGGATGGCATCTGGAGGTTTGCTGCAGGACCCTTTTTTGTAGCAACCAGTGCAGGGAAATCATGGAAATCAGACCACAGAGGGACAAGAAATGAGTAAAAGCCCATGAAGAATTGGGACCGAGTATCTCTCTGAGAAAGCCATCGCTGAGATTAGCGCTGGGTAGCTCCGGCCTCAACAATCTCACATGAAATATGACTGAAGTCTAGTGCGCAAGGCAGTCAGTCAGGAAGGGGAAATTATTTCAGCTCAGGGTTATTTCTATTTTTAACACTTCTGTGTTTATTTCTGCATTTCAAACAAAATGCAGGGAAGATGACTACCTGTGCACCGAATTGCAGAGGTAACTGGAGTAGTTTCAGAGCTAGGTGAAGCTGCAGAGGAAGGAGGAGACAGATTTCATAAGGGGGAAAAGTCAGTGATAACCAGGGCAATTAAAGCCCTTTTGCCCACCTGGTAAATCCCTATCCTGGCAATTCTGGGACAAACCAGCAATAGGTTATGACCCCCAGATATTCATTAGGGAGCCTATGTTCCATCCAATGATTTTGAGGTCAACTCTTAGAGATTCACATCAGAAAAAGAGTTATTGGCCAAATGTAGCTATTTTTCCCCCCAATTCTTTTAGCAATCTTACGGCTGACCGAGGAATAGTTGGCAAATAAAGCGGCAACCCTCTTATCCATGGGAGAGGGTTCACTCAGACACATTACTGCAGACAACTATGTTGTAGCAAATAGTTAGCAATAATGAATACTTAATGAATAAATAACGTATTTGTGTCTCAATACCCCAATGTCTTTGGGCACCTTCACAGAAAATAATTAAAACAATAAATTACAAATAAGATGACAAGTCCCCAGGCAAGTAGATGTACATAAAACCACAGCAATGCAAAAACAAAGAGGACATGAATGTGATGCAAAAGCTAAAGAGTTCTTGTGTTTTGCTCTACAGACCACACAGCTTCTGATCTTGCACCATGCCCCAATCCTGGGATGTGAAGAAGCCAAAAACAAAGGCAAATACCAGCCCTAGCAAGCAATATTCTCAAGCCTTACTGTCATGAAAACATCTTAACACTGAAGACTGATAGTTAGGGAGGGAAAACACAGGTTTGCAGGCCACAGAGAGGCCCAAATCCATGAGTGAAACCAGCATGAGATGCAGGTAGCTCTTAGCCACGTCTCCTGTGAGGGCCTTTTCCAGTCGATCCTCCACGTCTCCTGTGAGGGCCTTTTCCAGTCGATCCTCCAGAGATCCAAATGGTTTGGGGGTCAAAGAGCAATTCCTCAGTATTTCCAGCTTTGCACCTCTTGCATAGAGTTGTCCATGTATTATGACTGCTAATAGCTGGGATTACCTGGCCAGACACCATCATTAGCAGAAAGCAGTCACGAAGCAGGTTATATAAATGAACACCTTTGATCTTTGGGATAGTCAGAGCCTTCCCCAAGCACAGCCTTAACTGGGAGTGAGCAGCCTCCTCTCCCTGCTCTATACAAACACACACACGCTGTTTTCAATCCCCTTTTGTACCAACTTGAATAACACGATCTCCTTATCAAAATACAATAGGCTAAAAGTGCTTTTTCTAAGTGACCTGGTGGAGTCACAAGGAAAGGTTTCCAGCTACCATTTGAGAAGCCACAGGAATTAGGTTTAAATAAAAGAATTCACCAGTCTGAATGGTTATGAGCAAAATGCAGAATGACTCTGGGGTTGTTTAGTCTTGGGGAATAGAAGGGGAAAGTGGCTGTTTGCAGTCTGGAACACCTTTGTCCTTTCCATGCAGATGCTCAAAGAAACCTCTTCCCAGATCTTAATTTCTCTCTTGATGTTGCAATACAAATGTCCCTGGAGGCTAAAACCAAATATTCAATTCTTCCAGTTGCTTACAAGTGCTACGAAGCCAACATTTCCCCAAAGCAGAGAGAGAGCATAGTGGTCACGTATGCCCATATATCCAACCTACAGTGTTACCACCAACCACATTATACTTTCAATTGTACAGCAGTTTGGCAATGCTGCAACTTTACCCCATCTTAAGCAAGAGCAGAAATCTCCCACTGACTTTAGCTCAGTGATCCACCTGAAAACTAATCCCATAGCTTCAAAAACAGCTTAGCTTGCCACCCATGTGATGGTATTGGGTGAAGAAAGTGGCAAAACCTGCACACCTAGGAGTAGAGAATGGGACAGCTTCCTTCAGCAGTGCCCACAGTTAGTTCAGCTTCATTCGGGAAATTTCACCTTGATTTTCATTGCTTACCTCATTCCATTCCCCATTACATTTGTAATTGTCTCAGAGAAGCTCATCATTAGGTTTCTCAACTCATCCCCAGGGCTCAATGCAGCGATGGGGAAAGCGTGAATATCCTCATGCATTAACGTAATACTTGTCAACAGCAACACCTCCCCACCTCCTGAAGCAATGATGCTTTTATAGAGGAGAGTAAGCTGTAAGCCTTGGGTGAACCCCTTAAAACTTTTGCAGACAAATCAGGACCAAGTTTCATGTGGTCCCATGAAAGCAGCAAAGCCCTTTTAGACACTACAGAGTCAGTGGGAATTGTATGCCACAACCTCTTCCTGAATTTGGGGTTAGACATCCTCTGTCCCTCAGCTAAGGGCATCTCAGGGTACATGTGTTAGTCCTTCCTCTTAGTGACAGTAAGCATAACAGGTGGGTTCAGGTTACAGAGCCAACCTTTAAGGAAGAACAGTAACCTTTGGAGATCAGACTGCCTCCCTTCTTCCAGTAAAGCTCAGGATAGTGGAAGCAGTTAAGTTTCTGGGCACTGTTGATTCCCCAAATGAGCTTATAAAATACTCACTGGATATTTGCAGATGACCTATGAAATCAACTCCAGCACCAGTGAGTATCATGACATGGTGGGAAACTGGCTCCCATGTTTTTATTCCCTCCCTCCACCTATTCAGGACCACTTATGAGCAACCTAGTCACCTGGGACCTGATCCAAAACACATAGAAGTCAATAGAAATGCTCCCCCTTAAGTGAAGGCAAACTTTTAGGTTTGTATTAAACTATCATTACCACTCTTCCTTAGTCTTTTGTTCTCCAGAACATCCCATTCTACTGTTTTATAGAGTTTGCTTCCTAGTTCAGCTCTAGCTGAGGGTCTCAGGTATCCAGACCATCTTTTCTTTTGTGCTCTGCTTTCTCAGACACCTGCACTGGCAGCAGACACAGCAGGGACACATGGTCCGGGATGCTCTCCAGGCTCACCTGGCTTAACTACTTATAATTACACCATTGTGCAAGAGAGGTGACAAGCCAAGAGCTGAGGCAAGGTTGCCCTTTTTCCATGCTTTCAGCTGCTGAAGTGCCTCTGGTGGCAGCTGAGGGTCAGCCAAGGCTAACCCCCAAGTACTGGTGCTAATGGAAATCTTGGGAGAAGGAGAGGCTCAGCAGGGGCAGGGACCATTCCTGACCCCTGAGGCCACCGTCTGCCTGCTGGGACAGTACCAGGCCATCTGCATCAAGCGGACATCACCAGTGTCCCCATATCACCTTGTCATAAGGTCAAGTTTGCAGCCAGCCTCAGCTGGATGGAGGATGCTGAGTCCTGGCCACAGCTCCCTACCAGTGTAGGCAGTTTAGGTACAAAACGTAGGTTTGCTGAGCTTCCAGAAAGGTTGCCATGTCCTTACACTAGACGAAATGTAAGCTTGGGATGCAATAAAACAGATGTTGTTGAGTTTAGAAGTTCTCCTTCATACTTGAATGTTATAACTATTTTTAAATTAATGTTTTATTGTCCGTTTGCCTGGAGAATTGTGATCAGTATGTGCTATAGCTCTGAAAGCGTGTAAAAAAATTACTATTTCAGAGCTGTTCAACCAGGCTGCCTGCAAAGGGTTTTTGGTGAGTTTTTTGCTGTTTGTTTTTGTGTTGTTGTGTTTTGTTTTTTTAAACAGTAGATTAAAAGGTTATTTCTGTAGGAAAGGGACATCTTGGTAATACTGAAAATGAGATGTCCTAAATCAGAGCCTAGGAATGTATTATTTCACACACTAGCTACTGAATGATGAATTAATGACAGTATCTCAAATACATCTTCCATCAATATGCTTCTTCAGATTCCATCAGCATTTAATTAACATAAATTATATGACATGAGGAGGATTCAGGCAGTCATCAAAAAGAACACTTCTCTTGTAAGCTACCGAAATTCTTGTGCATGCAATTCTTCTGCAAGGCAGCAATTTTTTTTTTTGCCCTCCCTCCCCCCTTCATAACAAATCAAATATTTTCACAGCAAATTTAGAGCTGAGTTTTTCCTGATTTTCTCAGGATAAGATATTGAATCTTTGGCTTTGGTTCAGGTTTCCTTCTAAGTTTTATGCCAAGGAATAGCAGTTATACAAAGGAAATAATGGCAGTATCTAGCTGCAGAGGGACCTTCAGCAGTCCCTATAACCCTACAGTGAGGTGGAGCACCAGTAAACCACACAAGCCATT
This sequence comes from Aptenodytes forsteri, assembly GCF_000699145.1. Classification (NCBI taxonomy): domain Eukaryota; kingdom Metazoa; phylum Chordata; class Aves; order Sphenisciformes; family Spheniscidae; genus Aptenodytes; species Aptenodytes forsteri. The sequence goes on from NW_008796193.1 coordinate 6,041,625, forward strand.
TCTCATTTAAGCATCTTAAGTCAAGAGAAAATAGTTATGACTGTCCTAAAAAGCCTGGGTATTTTTTTTTAAATCTCATAACAATACAAAAAGTCTTACTGCTTTGCCTTCAAAAGGATGCAAAGAAAAGCAGACTGAATCCAGGAATGGGAAAGTTTAGGTACACAGTAGAAATGTCAGCCAAATGACCAGAATGGTGAGGAGGGAAAGAACAGCTGTAGTCCCCCATCAGGCTGAATGGCATCCAAATGCTCAGTTACAAAAAGAAGGGAACCATGCGCAAGAGGGAAAGAAAAGGACATGCAGGCTCCTAATGACAGAAACGGGGATATTGTTTTTTCTCTGTGCCTTTCTAAAGCTAAGAGAGGGAGATGCCTGCTTTCACCCACAACAAAGAACTAAAAGCTGAGTTAAACCAACAAAAAGTTGTTTGCATTAAGTATCACATTAAAAACATATTTTGCTATTGTTTGCGGCTCATGCTTTTATTTACGTGTATTCTTTTGTCCTTAAGTTTTGTCCAGTGAAAAAGTTGATTCTGAAGTGACCTGACAAACCAAAATATTTTCTCCTTATAGATGTGGTTATTCTTTAAACTAGGACAGGGGATCACTAAGAAGTGTCCAGCTCCCCAGCTTATTATCACATTAAAAATATATTTTGCTATTGTTTGCGGCTCATGCTTTTATTTACGTGTATTCTTTTGTCCTTAAGTTTTGTCCAGTGAAAAAGTTGATTCTGAAGTGACCTGACAAACCAAAATATTTTCTCCTTATAGATGTGGTTATTCTTTAAACTAGGACAGGGGATCACTAAGAAGTGTCCAGCTCCCCAGCTTATTAATCCAGGGAGGGCAGGTAGCACAGTGCACCAGCACAGATGCTGCTGTGCAGGCTAGGATGGCAAAGCTGCATGTATGTCTGGAAAGTAGCTTCTTCCAGAGACTAGCAACAACTACAAAAGCTTTCTGATATGTAGTAAAAAGCAGATCCTAGCCCCAGAAGTCTTTGGGGAGTTTGTAACAGGAGGCTGACTTTCCTTTGCATCACATGAAGGAGAAAGCATGGCAATATAAATAAATGGAGTTAACATATACTGCAAGTGGTGGGGAGAAGATGAGCCCTGCATTCAGTTACACTGTTCTAGTCCATATAATCCACTCCAAATTAGTTAATATACAGCTCACTATCCAATAGCCCTCCCTGCTATTGTTACGAGTCGCCATATAGTAACAGCGCTAAGCACCGTGCAATCCTGCAGCAAGCAGCTGTTCATTCTCCAAAGAGTTCACAAGAGCCCAAATAAGCAAAGGAAAAATAATAGCGCAAAGCATCCAAGGTTAGGGAGCAAGTCAGTAACTGAGGCAGGAATAGAGCCCATGCCCTTCTTGTCCTTGCTGCACGCAGTGGACTCCACAACGTGTCTTTTGGTCAGTTAGCTTCTTTTGATGTAAGATGCTGTGCTAAGATTCCAGTATTAGTGACCATAGTTTCCAGAGGTATCATACAAGTCTATAAAGGCTTACAAATAAACCAGCAAACATAGAAGAGTGCCTTGAACAGTGCAGTTCTTTCCTAAACTGGCAGATAATGGGCGTCACCATAAAAAGGTCAAAGATACACCCACTAAAAGCACTATTGTGGGAACATGTTTTCAAAGCATGTCACATTCATGCCCACAGTCAAAGTAGCTGTGAATATTTGTGAAGCCCATCTCTAAACTCTGGTCAGAGAGCAAGTCTCATTTAGGCTTTTTTCCATTAAAGCAAATCACTTACCAACACATTTGAACTTCAGAGCTTGGAAAGGGGAACTGTGGGACCATCATTTTCATATCTCCATTCACTTCCATCCCATCCTTTTTCATATCCAGAATTGAATGGCTCGAGAACAGTTCTTCAAAAGCAGTAATAGTAGCCTTAATCATCCCCCCACCTCAAGATACTATTAAAAATGGGAAGATGAAACCATCATCCCTCCTTCATGCACAGTGCAACACATCACAACTGTAAGTTTACGTGACCTACACATCTTTGGGTACATGTTTGCACCACAAAATACTACCAGACACAACTCCCAGCAGCAGAGGTAACAGCACAGACAGGAGATTTGGTACCACCAAGGCTCTGGCATTTTTACAGTAGTGACTGAGATTTTCAAAAGGGAAACAAACTCTCCAAATCTGATTACAACTCAGTGCAAATTGGACTCCTAATGTCTTGGGTCATTTTTTTAAACATCCAGACCAGAATTAGTAACAAAAGCATTTGTTCTTTTTCTCCCCCTTTGCTTTTGCATTTTTCATTACATGAGTATGAAGCAATATTTTACTATGACAAGCAGTCAGAGCTAAACGGAAACGCCGCTTCTGCTATAATCCCTCTCTTATCAGTTGCTCATTTCCCTTTCTCATGACATTCTCAAGAGGCTTATAATAACAACTGGGGAGACAGACCTTTTCCATCTTTAACTTTGTAATGGGTAAGTTTTCCCCGGAACATATTACTGAAATTTCTTCCCCAGACATTCCCCTCCATGCCCCACTCCTCAAGAGCAGCGGTATTTCTAGAAATTGTTAGCTCCACTAACTGTGTTATATCCTCCATTCTTGACAAACCAACTTTCATTGCCTTAATGTTCTCATTACGTTTGATACATTGCATGACTGTTCATTTATTGTAGCATTTTAACTTAGGTTCAGATTATATATCACTGGTGGAGCTCTCTGGGATAAAGGGCAATGAATACTTTAATTGCCTGATAAATTAAGGACGCTCCCTTAATTGGGTAATGTGGTGTTTACATCTTTGAAGCAAATACTTCTGGAATCTGTATGGGTGTAGATTTTTGCTAAACACACAGCTACCAGCCGCTATCTCCCCTTGAGAATAATAGTTTTATCAGGGTATTAAAATAAACACCACACAGGATAGATTGTACCAGATGCCAGGTGAGATCTGCAGCTGGAACAAAGAGGCGAGCCTCCATCAAAGTCAAAGGAGGTACATTGACTTACATCAGCTGAGGGACTGGTCTTCTGCATCCAATGGATTTCACTCAAAGCAAGGCAAAATAGCAAGAGACCTACATTTTACACTGCTTTAGCTAACCTAGTTCATTTGAACTGAAATGGGTCACAGTGTACTCACAACAAGGAGTTCAGCAGCAAACCCGACTTCAGAAGAACAGGGAAAATGCAGCTGGGGAGAGCAAGCACGTATTGCGTTAAACGGAGCCTGGCATGACAGAAACCTGGTCTTCTGGCTGCTCCTGCAATGCAGGTCAAAAATAAAAGAACCCCTGGAAGGGCACAGCCTACAGAGCCACTTACAGCCCATAGGGAAAAGATGAGGCCATGCAGCTGAGAGGGAAGAGGCACACTCCTGCCTGAGACCTCGCTGCTCTCAGCTTTCTCTTCTGTCTGTTAACCTCTGTACTTTGAAACTGGGAGTTCTTGAAGTTTTGCAGCATGCCTTCTTTCCTGAGCTGTTTGAATGTGGAAGTATTTGTCTTATCCTTTCCAGCCACGTGCTATGCTTCTCACTTATTAAAATAGAGAGAAGGGAGTAGATTGTCTAGGATGAAGCTTTGTGTTGCTTAGAAGTATTCAAGAAATGGGCTTTTCAGGGTAAGTTAACATTTCAAAGGTGTTTCGTATCTATTTGTTATCAGCTTTTGGTAACACAGTGTGCCTGAGCTCAGACCCTGCGTACAAAATACCACTGAAATGAATCGTACTTTATCTCACTCCGACTTGACCCCTGCACATCGAGGTCTTCATGGGCTCAAGGTAAAGAGGTGCTAAGCCTACAGAGGACAAAGTGACTCTTATTTCTGTAACTACGCAGTGGCTCCATTTTCAGCTGGTTTTGGAGCAGTATCACTGTGATTCAGGGCAGTCCATCCTGGGGGACCACTGGGGCTAAGTGACAAGCAGTGGGCAGGAGCATGCAGAGAGCCCTTGGGGGAGGTGAAGACAAGGGAAAGCAAGACTGTATTAATGCCCATTTTAGTGATTTGGGCACAGATATCCACTCCTTTCCTTAAAGGGGCTTGGCACTTGCCAAAAGCCACAGCAAGGGGCAGGTGTGGTTGCACCCAAATAAGATTAGCTGGAAGATGGGCAGCACCATCAACAAGCAGATGTAACAGAGGAGCCTCTCCCATAGCCCTCTGGTATATCCTGTGACTTCCTTCTCTCCCCAAAAATGTTTTTCACCAAAATTGCACAGCCCAGGGCCACCTGGCTTTGCCTTTATTTAAGGCTCCACTCTCATTCCTCTGTGGCCAGAGGACAACAAAGCAATTTGGGAAGAAAATATATACACACACGTATATATGCACATCGTATGTATCTATATGCATTAACTTTTCCTAAGAAAAGATGACACTTTAGTGTCATTAGTGACACTTTATCATCATTAGTGACACTTTAGTGTCATCTTTACCTGTCAAGAGGTCAACGTGTTTCATTGGGGTAGGAATTCAGCCCCATGTCATGCCACACCACCCTGCTGCACAGTGATAGCTGGGTTTGGCCCCCCTTTCCAGCAGCACTTGGGTGAAAACAGTTAAGCCTTACAAATAAGAGCTCTCTGCCCTTTGAAGGGCTACTGAGGAAAATGCAGTCATAAACCTACGGCTTACTGGCAGTAAACCTCAATAATAAAGTCAAATTAGGTGAAATCCCAGCTGATGCCTCCTTACAAAAGCTGAGGTTGAACCAGTGCATCCAGAAAAACACCTAATTCAATGCTCAGATCTTAAGAAAAATCAATCCCCGTGAACACGCACACAAATGAAAACAAGTGTAAATGGAGAAATTCTTCAGGTTAATGCTTCCAAACAGATCAATGCACAAAACTCCTGTGGATTGATTTCCTGAAGCTCCAACTCCACATTAGCTCTTCAGGACAATCCTAATCTGCCATGGATCTACGAAACCAGGGAGCGGGGCTATTACAGTTTCTTGCCCTTCCTTCTCTAATTCGTCTCCTTTCTACTCCCCCCAGACTCTGGCCACTTGCCCACCCCATCCAGGTAAGCCCAGGATGGCCCTCCCTGCTTCCCATTGCCTCTCCATCTTGTCCTCCACCATGGAGCAATTCCCCTAGTCGTTCAAGGGGTTTCTACCCCAGCTAACTGCTCTCCTGCTGCAAGTTGCAGGGCTTTCAGCAGAGGACAAGGCCCAGTAGCATCAAGAGGCTGGGCAGTAGCAAGGGCCAAAACAGCTGCCAGGGGAGTATCAGTGAATTCCAGATGTGCAGAAAAATCCCCTTCCCCACCCAGCTGTGAAGCAGGCATAGTCTATTCCCTCATTTTAGCATCTCTGCTGTATCATACCATGCAAATGGGCAGTGAAAAGAACTCAACCCAACTGTGTCCTCACTTTTATGAGATCCATCCCTCCTCCTTTCACTGATAACCTTTTAAATCACACCTTTTGCCAGTCAAAACATCGTGTTGCTCAATCATTTATAACTGCAGGGCAGCTAAGCCGCATTATGCTGGTTGCGCTGTTAATGGGTGCAAAAACACTCAGCGTACAGCTCAATTACCTTGACATAACTGTAACGGTTAAGTTTACCTCCAATACCCATGCTAACAGGAGAGAGTACAGCCCAGAGAACACCACAATGAAGAGAAATAAAGCAGCTTTAAATGCATGTTTTGGGGATGGCGGTGGTGATTTTTAAGTGACTTCAGGGCCTTTAGCTTCAGCTGCAGCTGGCAGTGAAGCCCCGGGCAGCTACAGCAGAGGGGAACCTAGCTGGGGCGGGATTCCTGCCTGCAAAGCCTCCTTGAGGAGAGGCACTCACACCATTACCCTCCTCCTGTGTGGGGATAAGGGGAAGCGCCCACCCCAAGGGCCACAGAAAAGTGTGGCTGCTAGCTTAGGGCACAGAGGCCCAGGAACCAGCTGCTGACAGCCCGCTGCTGGATTTGGCCTTTCTACCAACAGCTCTTTGCAAATTTAATGGGTGCCACTTCCCACTTCAGCTAGCAAAACCTCTGCATTTTATTTTGGTTTCGGATGTCCGTGTGTAACTCCCAAAGCTTTTGACCTGCTCATGTTTTATGCTCTCTAGGTCTATTGTTCTCACTTTGACATTAGCTTTACCACCATCCTCTCCAAGTCAGTACTTTACCATACAAAATATAGCAAGAGCAAAGTGAATATGCCTCCGACTGCCCTGTTCATCTGTAAAGAAGGTCCAATAAAGTACAGTAACAGCCCATAAGACACTGCACTGATTCACTGACTTTAAATCCCCAGTGCTGGAATCAAATTCTCTTGGGGTTATTCCCACAACAAACTGAATACCTTCTCCAAACAGGCAGGGGCAGGACAAATAGCCAAGCAGAAAGACAGCCAATACAGTCAAACGGCCACCGCTGAGCTATGACGGTGCTTGTCAGGGTCTGTTTGCTGCCTGTGCACAAGCCTACAAGTGCTGCAGCAGCAGCACCCCAGACTGGGCTATGCATGATGCTCACAAGGCATACAACCCACAAGCAGGGAGCAAAGCTTCCTTCCTCCTCGGGAAATGCCTTGCACCACCATCCCTCATACCTGTATGCATGCAGTTAGTGCTATAGGAGCAGGACTACTCTGGTATATGGCACAAAATATACGCACTCGGCTTTAGAGGACAAGGGTCATAATGATGCAGAGGTCTTGCTGGGAACACGAGGCTCCCCAGGACTCAGGCTCACTCTGAGGTGGATAAAGTGAAGAGGACAGTGGAGGAAAAGGCTTGTCTTGCTGGAGAAACATTTGAAATGGAAATCCACCTTCAATGGAAGAGATCCCATGGCATTTTTCATACCCCACCACAGCCCGATTGGCAGCTTCCTCACCTGGCTGCAGCCTCAGTGGTGTGTCACACAGCTGTAAAGTGACATAAAAAGAAAAAAAATGTGCACATAAAACCTGTTCTGAGTCATAAATGCTCCCAAATGCTATAGGCTGACAACAATGCAGGCTAAAAATAATAGAGTTTAATTTGTAGTGCTCTACAAACTATTACAAACAGGCAGCGGGAAATAGCTTCCTATTTTCTTCCCTCTACCTCAGGCTGTTTCTTATCTACCTTTGCCAGGGTGACCATCTATCACATGTCTTAGCATGTGCAGGAAAACACAGGCATGTTGTATCTGATTATGCTGCTTTATCTCTACCAGTGTTTCAGGAGCCATTCCCACTTTGGTTATGCTAATCTGATAACATTATTTCTGAGCAAGTTGCTGCAGCAGAGGGACTAAGAGCTGCCTAGCAGAGGCCAAATCCAGTGTAATCAAATATGTTGCTTTTGTATTTCAGACATTGATTTCAAAGGGTGTGAGTGCACCGTTTCTCTGATGTCACAGGCAAAGCAAAATTCAAACTTCCAGAAAAGTTTTAGAAGGGACAACATGTATAGATCAAGGGAGATAAGTGTCCCATGGTGTGCAAAATGAGTATGGGAGCAGGAAGGAAAGCACACCAACACCTCTCCTAACAGGATCAAAGCTGCCTGCAAATCCAACCTTCTCTGCCTGAAGGCTGGAATAGTTTAAATGGCTTTTTGCCCCAGCTGACCTCCACATCCCCATAGCTGTGGGTGGCAGCACCCCGCTCCCTCCTGAGCCCTGCAGCTCTGGTACAGCGGCTGCAGCCGAGCTCCTGCTCTGTCCCTGCTCCTGTGCTAGCAGCCTCCAGCCAAAGGAGGAACACAGGCACCAAGAAAATGACTCATTTCCACGACTACATCGCCTTTAATTTAGCATTAAATTAAGTTTCCCCACAACAGAGGGCTGGAGAGAGTGGATGGACACCCTTGCACCAGGGGACCAGGAGAGTGGCAGCAGGCACAGCCTGCAGAGCAGAGCAAGACACAGCCCTGCAATATATACCCAGGAACATGCTCTCACACACAGCTAAATGGCTCCAGACACCACAGTCAAGTAATTTGGAGTGTCATGTTTCACCAATAAAAGTGAGAACATAGTGGGGAAACAACCTTTGATATCTATATTGAAACTGCAAGATTCAGAGCACTCAGGCTCTACTTATTTGGCATCAAAGCTGCTATGTCGGGAAGAGCAATGCAGTTGTGTACTGAAATATCAAACTTCTGTACCCCAAAACCCAGCAGGAGATTCCCTGGGACAAACTCTTTCTATGGCCAGCCCAGCTATGTGCTCTCCCATCTCAAGGTCCAGGCTGGGCACTGGCAGAAGCAGCACCTGTTTTAGGAGATCTGTGTTTCCACTTGCTGAGTATTTAATATCTCTTGTAGAAATGGACAAATAATGGAGTTTCCAGTCTGATAGACAAAGCCAGTCAGAGAGGAAAAAAGTAGTTGAAGTTGATCTGAAAAAGACAGTTTTTTATTTAAATAATAAACCCCACATTTCATTTCAAGTCTACTTTAAATAAAGACCTAGATTTTTTTTAAATTAAGGGACAGTTTTAAACTAGAAAGTTATTTCAAAACAGAGTCAAAGTTTCCTTTTGAAAGTATTAAAACAGCATTTTATAAGCTTTGAAACAAAGAGTGACGGTTTCAGAAGTCATCCTTCTCCTCCTATCTGCAGCCAAAACTATCCCTCTGATTTAGGCCATTTTTGTGAAAAGTTTGAGTACTTTGAAGCAGAAAAATTCCACCGAGCTCATTCAACCCTGCTGCTGGAGATGTCAAATGGAGTTGTAGTTTGCTAAGACCTGCACATCCACCTGAGGTGAGCCAGCTTTCACAAGGTAGCAAATCCATTTGTTCATGGACCAAGTGGATAATTTTGCAGTAAATAATCCTTGGTCAGTCAATTTACCTTTGACTGCAACTATTTTTTTTTGGTCATTCGGCTGTATATCGGAAGAGAAAGATACCTCCCCTCATGCTCCTAGTTATAACCGACAAGAAAAACCAGGAACAGGGATATCAGCTTATTAAGAGTTCAGCCCTTCCCACAGAGCAGCAGGACCCACCAGCCTACAGCTCCACCCACATCACACACCCCTGCCTGTGCAAATACTTTGGTTGTGTCAGCCACAGAGGCAATTAGGCCAAACCACGTAGTTAAGACCAGAGTTTGGGCATCCCCAAGGATGCTGCTTTTTCTGCTACTTTCAAATTAATGAACTACAGCAATGGAGGCTTGTATCACTCACATTGTCATCTCCAGGAGTAATTTCAGCAATGAGTTGACTCAGCAGCAGCACCACCATCCTCCCTGTGGCCTGGCAGTGGTATGCTGGAACAGGCACAGGTTGCACTGCTTGACGCTTTAGGGGACTCGGAGGGAGCTGGTGTAGCCTCATGGTGTGGCTGCCAGGATGGGCATTGAGTTTGGCATACCAGGTATCTGCAGTGAGGAAGAGGTGTTGCTAGACCAGCAGAGAAGAGCACTTGGGAAGCATTAATGACAACTTCTGCAGCCTGTTGCCCATCCTTCCCCTCTTTGCACTTCTTCACAAAAAAACCACATATGTAGAAGAGTTGGCAGCAGAAGTGCGTCATCTACTCTGTCCGCAGGGATTAGAAAACCGGTATAAATTATCCTTTTCATTAACTACTTGATCCTACCTAATCCCCAGTAGATGATGTTGACCTCAATAGACCAAATCTAGGTTTCTTAGCCTACACAACCTCTTTACACTGTTCCCTAGTTTCCATTGCAGAGCTACTTTCCAGCTCTGTTACATCCCGGCTCACTTCCACTGTGGCTCAGCAGATCCACAACATCTCTGCTGCAAGTCCTGCCAGCTGCAGGGAGCAAACCCAAGCCCTCCTGCACCATTCAGTGAACTGGGTGTTTCTGTCATACCACCCAGAAATGTTGTAAATGCTCCAGAAAGGACAAAGAAGTGTTCGAGGTGTCCCCCACCCTGGAAATCCAGAGAGATTTACATCCTCCTGTATGTAAAGTTTCAGAGAACTCAGGGCTGTTGGACATCCCAGGCCAAACTAGTACCAATAGAAGAGCATAAAACCACAGGGTAAAGGAGGCAGCACTGTGGATGATTCCAAGCAAATTCTAAGGGATATCAGAACTATGACACCTATAAATTGATTTTTTCAGACTAAACTCAATGGCTACTTATCTCCAATAGCAAAATTAACATTCAATTAGATTTGCTAAATAATTCATGGCAATACATTTGATGTGGTAGCAAGTTCCAGCAGTGAATCAGTGTTTCACATTATTGCACTGACAGTAACCAGAATTATTTCTTAAACGAAGGCATCTCTCCTTGTTTCCACCATCCACACCCAGATTCTTCTGGAGTTTGAAGCCCCACCATTTCATATTGCCTAAGGCTACATTTGAAGGGATAAAAGGAATTGTTGCTAGTGAGATTTTTGGTTTAAAGCAATTTAACCATACATAGAAGCTTGATTTACCACTGGATTTTTTTCCAAGCAATGAAACACATTGCTGGAAGCGCTGCAAATCTTTTGTAATGAAGCAATGCAGAACCACTGTTTAGTCATGTAAATGAAGTGAGAGTTAACTGAAAAGCATTCTGGGGACCATGAACCTTTTGCCAAAACTCAAAGCAAAGATTTCTATTACCAATCAAAAGGCACAGATATTTCCAAATTGTCTTTTATGTGTGTGCATTATTGGGACAAGGGCAAACAAGAGAGAGTAAACATTTCCTGCAGTCTCTGAGATACCCAGGGTACCGAGTATTGCAGGAGGGATGCAAATAGTTTCCTAAGAAACTTCTGAACAGATACATGGTGTTACTACTACAAGTTGAGAGAGAAGAAAATAGTTTTCTATCCATCACTGAAGCACCCCAACCTTTACCATACCCATCCTTTTCCATTATCATATGTGAGACAGAGTAGACTCTCAAAGAACAAGGCTTTTACAAGCAAACCACAAAATCCACCCTGTTTTGCTTTGCAGTCTAAACTATGTTTTCTTTTGATGGTCAGGCACACTGTTGTTCTCCCAGAGCAAACCCACTGTCACTCCACCAAAGTCTGAGGAGCAATCCCAGCCAAAGACAAGCTAGCTCCTGGCCTTGGTGGCTTTCTGCTTTGGCATTTGAAAGCCTTCTCCTTAATTGTTTTTTTATAAGACATGTACTTATACACAGGGAACCTAGAAACAATGGCTGGGGCATATGTCGGTTTGGAAACTAGGAGCCTGCGACTGTGCCTCCTACTAGCTCAATCATTTTGTTTATTTGTGCAGTTGTATTTTACACCTTCCCCTCCAGAGAAGGTATAATTAAAGCCACCTGAAACGTGAAGCACCTTTCACCACACAGCCAGCTGACAGCAAAGCCACTAACCTCAGTCTTGCAGGACAGTATATTCCTCTAACTTGGTCTTACATCTCTCAAACCCAGCCTGGCTCCATCCCTGCAGACAGGGGATTCAGTAAACACATGGTACCCCCCACCCACCCAGCTCTGCTGCCTTCCCTGGAAATACCAGGTGCTGGGTCCTGCGGTGCTGACCTTCAGCTCAGATCACCCAGCACGTTGCAAAGTCAAACTTCCAAGGCACCACGTACACACGCTTAAAAGCCCGAGAGAGACACGGTGAAGGAGGGGAGACCCATGCAACACTGCATGTGCAGTACTTTCCTCTTTGAACTGAAATATTTTGTAAACAGGGTTTAGCAGGCTGTAGATAAAATTCGAGCTCTCTATAACCCTAATCTTAGAGATTACTAGAGACTCTCATATTGCTGAGGGATCAAAGATGAATAGCCATTTTAGCCTGTGCTTCCACAGCAGCTTTTACAACATTAGATATAATGACCAGGTGCTCATCTGGTATAAACTGCTTCAACTTTATTTTCTCTGCTAGCAGTAAGAGCCAGTTCACTTCAGCCAAGGACTTCTTGCAAGGTCAGTATTAGATTAAGCTGATACACAGGTCTCACTAAACTATATAGCATCTACTCATTTTTCTGTTTCTGCTGAGATCTCCACAGATGCTAACCAACTCATTAAGATATTGTCTCTGCTGCAGACACTGGAGTTTGTCGATGTAAGATCAACAACAGATACTTTAAAAGAAATAAAGAAAAAATCTCCCACCACTTGCTACTGTGAGGCTGACACAGTGGGACTAGGATCCACTAGTCCTGCACAGCACATGGCAAGGAAGGAGCATGAGCACTAATCCCAGGTACCAGGCACAGGCTAGCGGTTTCCAAATTCCCTGCTTGTCCCCATTTGCAGGGTATGCACCCTGTATTACCAGTGGTGATTTCAGGCCCAGCCAGGAAAACAAGGTCATTGTGATAGCAAGCAAACATTGCAGCTGTGGACTCAGAGCCTCTGGCTATGGGTGTCTCGATGAGACAGACTGTGATGCTCAAGAGATACACAACTAGCTGGTGGTGGTTCAGCAAACAACAGCATCCCCCGTAATGAATGAACTTGCCATATGAGACTATGCACAAAAAATACAAAGCATGGTTTATCTCTTCGACTTCAGTTTGGTCCAGAGCTACAACTGGCTGTGAAAGCCAGAGAGGAAGTCTGATTCAAAAGCTTCTGAAAGGGAAAGAAAGATGCAAAACAAACCATACAGGTGCTCTAAGAACAAAGTGTTAACTCCATCTACACTTCTCTGATAATGCAGCCAGGTAAACTGCAGCAGTGATCACGTCCTGCAGTGAAAGTAGGCAGCATCCATCATAAAAGTCTGAACAGTAGAGGTTAAGAGATGCATTGCGGGAGCCTCTCTTGCATTACAAAAGAGTTAGTGAATTATTCAGAGAGATTAGCAAAAGACAGGAAAGGCTGGAGAACACTTGAGCATGACGCCAAAATCCACGAGCCACTGAATGGCTCTGCTGTTTGTGAGCTAAATGGTTATTCATGACATTAAGACCAAGAGCGACAGCACTGACAAGATTTATCAAAGAACATCTACTCTAGACTCAATGAAAAATTGCCCCAGTAAAAACCCTGCCAGCTCTGCTGACGTATATTATCTTTACTAGAAAGGCCTCTGATAACCAAATTCATTAGGAGTTTTAGCAATTCATTTCTTCTTATAAACTTCTGCATATGAATTCAGCACGGAGAGATGCAATGGGAGCTTTGGAAATACATCATTATATTAAATCAGGGCTACATTTGTCAGTGAGTGTGGCAAAGAGGAAGGTTTAAAGTAAGCTTCTTTCTGCAAAGCACATTTATAAGCAATATGGTATACTACTAAAGACCCTGTGCTACCACTGGAGTTCATATTTAGCCCCGCTTAGTCCCAATAAGTTAGATGCAGTATGGGGAGGATGATGCCATTGCCCTCAGGGTGCAGTAATTAGTGTTCTTCGTTTTCTTTACCAAAATCTACACATGTTCCAAATTAGACATAAAAACAAAAGCAAGAAACTTTACTAATGGAAAGTTAGTGAAGCAGGCTGGAGCAGGATCCAACATCCTTCCCGCTGAGTTTTCCCACCAAAGCTGCTGGGTCAGGAGATGGCAGGCTTGACTGTAACAATGAGTACCGTCTCCCTGCCAAGCAAGGACAGGAAGCTACGATAACTGTCACTTCCAGTTTTCTTTCCGATGTGACAGTGCAGAGGTATGAAAGGAGCAGTTTGCCCCAGCTGCTCTCTGCTCTCCTGGGGCAGAGCAGCCAGACACAGTGCCTCTCAGACATCCCCCATGCACGAGAGCTCAAAGTGCCTCCACATGCCCAACTCACAGCTTCCCCAGACTTTGGCTTTGTGACCGCTGCTTTGCACAAGCACTGGGCAAGCTCCAACCTGGAGTAAAGCAGGGCTGGAAAGCTGAAAAGCAGCAAACAGATGGCTTTTGCTGGGGTGAGGGATTCCCCAGCTGCATCTATCCCAGCCAGTAAAGCCACTCCTCAAGCTTAGATGCACGTAGCGAGGCATCAGGGATGGCCAAGGCGACAAGGTGAAGAGCAGGCCCCCTCCAGCACACCCCCCACACCACGAGGTTGTCCCATCCCCAGGCTGTCCTCAGGCACAGGGCATTTCTGACTTGGGCCATGGCACGAGCTTTTGCGAATGCCTTCCCAAGCATGCAGAGTGTAAGCTGTGACATAAAGCACTGTGTAGCAAATGAGCAACCCGTCCTGCTTTCACACAGGCTGATAGGCAGCTGGTTCTCTCCATTGCCTGATCCAGGGAGGACCAAGAGAGCTCCCTCTGTGGCATGCAAAATTATGAGATGGTGGATTTAGACAGGAGCAGACAGCGGCCTCCAGCCAGGGATAGCTTTGAACTCTCCCACCTCCTACAATCTGCCCTAACACTGGCATTGTTCATAGTCTCAGCACAGCAACACGGCTCTCTCCTGTTCTTTAAATTGGGTCCAAGGAGCCACAGAGCTGTTAAGGGAGAACAGCATGGTGCCAGCAGAAGAGGGAGCTGGTGAAGCCCATAAGCTCCCTTAGCACTTTCCTGCTAAATCATGCCCTTTCTCCAGTGATGGGAACAGTTTAGCTAGGGTTTTTTTAGGACAGAAGGGGCTTATTACATGAAACCAGTTCAACCCCCTACAATATGTGTGCAAGCACATTCCAGCTGGCAGTGATATTTCAGCTGTCTCCTTCGGAGAGGGGTCAGAGCCACCAGAGCCACCCTGGCAATTCATGCTGCCCAGGCAGGCGGGCACTGGCTGCTGTGCACAACACAGTGCTCGGAGCCCAGGCAGCCCCATCCAGGCAGGGGAAAGGGACATACAGGCAGCATGCAGACCCCAGAGAAGGTGGGTTTCCAACTGCCACATGGCCTTGGAGAGGAGGATCTGGTCCCCACATAGATCCCTGCACAGATCACCAAATTTCCTGCCTTTAAAAAACCCAGTAGCAAATTGTACCTAAGAGTGAATCTCTGTGCTCAAACCCACTGGTTTCCACAGCTGCTCATTCAGCAGCCTAAGAACAGCAAAAATTAAGAGTTCATGCACAAGTTCGGTGGCACACCCCAGTGCAGCAAGATGGAGCTTTTAGCAGCAAGGTCACACAGAAATTCTCAAGTTTGCCACGCAACAGCATCCCACTCCTGCGCAGCCTTATGGGGCTCACAGAGAAGCAAGCAGCATCTCTTGTTTAAATCTGTGTGCATCAATGAAGTTCTCAGCTCTGCATCTCCACTGAAAGGACACACTTTACCATGCTTTAAAGAGTCAGGAAGAGAGAGTGCAACAGCCTTTGACTTCTGACAACAAGTTACTCCTTTAATCCTCACAACAGAGGCATTCGATACGGTGATGAACATCTAAAGTCTACCTAATCCTGCTGCTGACCTAGAGAGATCATTAAATACAGAGGGCTGCACAACATTTATAAGCCATGAACCATCAGCCCAGCTCCTCCCCAGTGTGTACCAAGAGCCACAGGTCAGGATTTCCTGACCCCCAGCCCCTCCTTTCCCCCAGGCAGGGCTGAGGAGGTGTGCATGCACACTGCACACCCAAAGCAATAGCAAGGCATGCTGAAAATCAGCATTTCAAACCAGTAAAGCCATCCCCTTTGACCTGTGAAGAAATGGGTTTAACCTGGGGATGGTATTAAGGCAAGTCTTACAGTATAGACAAATAGCAACTTGATTTTAGTGTCATTTTTTGCCACTGGATGGCCGATTTGGCTAAATTGCATGTCTAATCCTCCAGAGAGCCAAAGACCAGAAAAACTTGCAGTAAATTGTTATTGCAATGGACAGGAGAGGAAAAGCACCTTACAGACCTGCCTCGGGACCAGGAGTTCTTCCCATGTGAGGGGAGGCAAAGAGTCTCAGTGGTAGCAAGTGACTGAGTGCATTTAACTAGAACTCTGCTAGAAGAAGAGGAATAAGGGCTGACAGACCTGTTGTTCCAAGAAAAAGTTTATCACGGTCTCTGTGGAAATGAGGTGTCCTTCCCTGCACCGACTGGCAAACATGAAGAGACAAGGCAAGCAGACTGACTGGAATCCCAATTACACAGCATAGGGTCAGACAACAAGGGTGCTACATTCAACTCTCTTACACTTCAAAACTGTTAAGAGGTGATTTTAAACAAGAGGCTAAACACAAGTTTCACTTCTTGCCAGCTGGAAGAGAACAAAGAATTTCCCACAGCGGCCTCTGAAAGATTAGGCACATTATTGTTAATGCTGTGTAAGAAGCGGACATTAATTAACGCTGAATTGCAAAGAAATTCCAGTAGTATCACATATTTCACTCCTGCCACTGCAGCAATGAACTCGTTATGAATAAAGAAATTTAAAACATATATCAGAAGGCAAAGTTAATGATTTTCCGCTTAAGCGTGAGCAAAATATACCACTGGACTAGAACGAAAGAGGAGGAACATCTCAGCTTTTGTTATAGGATAAGATCACAGCCCAAAGCACAGTCTTTGCTGAGAATGAAGTGTTTATCAAGTGATTTCAAAGATATGCGCTGTGACCTTGAGCCAAACACTTAGCATCTGCTACCCAGTAGGTTTTCTATCTACACAACAGTAACAGCAGCACTTACCTCCTGCAAATTCAGAGTCAAGTTTAGGATGTGGGGACCACTTTGCTGCTCTGTCCTTGCACAGTGGATGCTACAACAGTTGGGGACATCCTTGAGACTCCTCCAGCCACAGCAAGGAGACAGTGAAATCACATCTCAGAGTAGCACGGGTGGGTATTTAGGAGCAGCCCTGGTGGAGGAGGAGCTGGGGGAACCAGAGACACCTGGGCATGGTGGCTGGCAGGAGCACTGAGAAGCCCAGCAAGAGGTGGTTACAGCTAATCAAGGGAAAATTGGGCTCAAAGGAAGAGCCAGAGGTGAGACAAGACCAGCTGAAGTGGATGAAGCAGATCAAGCAGTATAGGGTTAGTCAATCAAAATTGTATTTTTGCTGCCAGAAGGAGGTTGAGGCTTTTTGCATTACCGAAGATTAAAAAAAGGTGTAGGATTGCATAATCTTCCTTAAACACAAGCACCAAAGCCACAGCTGCAGTAAATCAGTGATGCTCCAAGGACACCTGAGAGTGGCTCAGCTCCATGAGCAGACCTGGCCCAGGGACAGCAGCTCTTTTCTTCAGCATTTGCCTGTTCCCAAGACATCTGTCACCTTGCAAATTAACCCAGGCTGACACTCAGCTAGGCACACCTGCAGCTGCAGTGAACCTTTCCTGCAAGTTCCCTTCTCACGTATTTCAGTAGTTCTTGCTTTCATATCTTTACTATTTTTACTGCTTCCATTAGTCTTTTTGGCTTGAACTGAACAGTTTGCCTTCACATTATTTTCATCATTGCTCTGCCCGTATCTGATACATGTGTCAGTGACTGTGAAATTCCACAAAGCTTAGCTAAATCCGTGTTGTCTGGTAAATAATAGCAGCATGTCCCCCTGTTCAAAGAAAATGATGAGAGGTTTATTAATGTAGCATCAGATGAATTTGTTTTATATAATTATGCATTGAATTTAAAAAGAGATGTCATGCAAGCAATCTTTAGAGTCATAATAGACAATCTGTAAGAAAGAACAAAGGAAAATAATTTTAATAAAACATTATGCCCTGAGCAAGAAATATGCTTCATGTATCATATACGAGAAAAGATAGTTATTTGATGTAAAATGGAATTGTGACCTTGCTGCAGAAACGTTCATTACCTAACACTGCAACAAGCAAATTAATGGATTTTGAAATGGTGCAAATAATAGTAATAATAATCATTTTGGTTCCTGGCATTTGCTTGCTGACAGCCAGATTTAGCAGCAAGTGTTTTGTATTATTATTTATAAAAAGGGATTGCAAATAGAATTCCACATAACCTTAAAGACATTACAGAAGCATGTGTCTAGTGCAAGGGTATTACACATGAGTAATCAAGATTTTGTAAGTGCTTATAAGCCAAGCAGTGGAAGCCCAGAAACAAAACACTGGCTACCAGAAGAGTATATGCTTTATGCAAGGACACGTACGTACACGGTACTACCAAGTATGCATCATTCTGGCATTTGAATCCCTACGCAGGAAGGTTATGATTATGGTTACTATGGAAATTACTCATGCAGTTTCATATGCATTTTGCACATGATAAACGGTTGTGTGGTAATTAGTCTGTTGATACTGTTTAAGGGAACTGTAGCACTCCTGGGAGGCGTTGAATTGTCAGGTTTGGACATCACCCTCTCTGCAGAAAGTGTCTCCCTTGCTAAGCAGTGAGAGTTGCCTGAATTCTGTCCTCTAGTAGGTCCCAGTTCAGTTCTTGGCCCTTCCGGGCTGGACTGGAGCTGCCCAGAGCCCTGCCCCAGCACACCGCTCTCCAACATGGCACCACCTCAAAATACCAGCAGCAAATTTACTCTTTAGCAGCTGATGGAGAAAGTTCACCCTTCCCACCCCCTCAGCCAGCCTGTCTGCAGAGCAGCAGGAACAGGCTACAAGAATGATGTATGTGTTATTTGGGGTGAAAATTTACTGCAAGAGTGACTGCTGCTCCCGGTGGGGTTGGACAGATAGGGAAAAGCTGATGGTTTCGCAGTGATAGAGAGAGCACTGAAGTGCTCTGCCCCAGCTGAAGGATGTGCTGCCAAAAATTAAGAAAGGGAGCAGGAAACACTGTACAGGGGTTTTACCTCATTAAACCTGCACAAAATCTAAATCAGGCCTTAGAAGCAGCTTGCAACAGAGCAAGTATTCTGCGTGGAGCTGGCAGGATTGCCTTTGTTTTTCAATAAAGATCACAAATAGGTTTCTAAAACACCTCAGTGTGTTTAAAATGGTAAAGTTATTAGGCAAGTAGGTACAATAAAAGAAACATCTCTGCAAATGGAATACCCCCAGGCATATATGCCTTCAAAATGCCATTGGAATTTTAAACCCTGATAATTGCTTTGTAATGTAAGCAATTGCATTATGAGCTTGAACACCGCAGCCAATGCATCACCACAGACGTACCTTCAGCTCTGGCTTCAGTCATTTCCCCCAGCAAAGTACCCTCTGATTGCAATAGGCTTAAATGTAACTCGTGGCACAACTGATTGCATACGCTAAAGTGAGTTTGTTTAATGGACAAACCTGGCTTCTCTGTAGTTGTCTGTGCAAGACTGGCAGAGGGAGAAAGCCCCGTGCTGTGGGGCAGCGCTGGACATTGGCTCTAACGCTGCCAGCCAGGAGCCTGTCCATGTGGGAGGGGAGCTCCAGCAGCTCTCCCCAAAAGGGAGGGCACCGAATGGCTTTCGATGTCTAAAGCTGTGATTTATTGGAAAGCCACTAGAACAAGGCAACTTTTCTAACAGAGAAAATTTCCCTCCTCTAAGTGAAACAAATTAAAATGGAGAGGGCTGAAGACAAACCTGACTGCACCCTTGAAGGCTGTCGTTTCTTTCAGGCTTGCTCTGAATTTAGCAGCTTCAGAGGCTGCATCTAAAATGTATTCAATTTTCCCTGGGTCCCAGACATTTCTCCTTACCCATCACCACACAGGCTGATGTCCAGCAGCTCGCAGGGGAGCCCAGCTGCCCCACACTCAGCCTCCTTGCCCCAGGGGCAGCAGCCAGGGCAGAGCCAACAAGCCACCTTCCTCCCTGCCACCTCTTCTACGGGCTAACGCACACAGTAAATCATCAGCAAACAGAAAAAAGAACCCATTGTATCACAGAGGGACTAAAATTAGCGGTGAAATTGCCTGGAGGTACAGGAGCAGTTGAATTTGGTACATGGTGACCAGCAGCTCCCCAAAGCCAGAGCAGGAGCTGCACGTGGCTAGGCTTGTACGAGTGGTGGCCAAAGCGCTACAGGTGACCCACCTATAGCTGGTGGGTCCTCTGACAAGTTTGCTGCTTATACTTTCCATAGAATTCAGGCTGATAATATTCATGGTGGATGCCTGCCGCAGGCTGAGGTTTTTTGGGGGGAAAGCTTCACAAAACCGTTTAACAGTTTCCAAGCACTGGGCTGGAGAGGAAACACTGTTTTGTCCATGTTAAAGGCTCAGAAGAATTTAATTGAAAAATTTTAGCATCGCTGTACTTAGGAGAAGGAGCTGGGAATTTGGCAGGAGGGTTTTTATGTCAAAAGTGTGCCTTTTGCTATTGAGGGAGCTGAACTGACCAAATTGTGAACCTATCAAGGTTTGCAAACACTCAGTAAAGACCTGCTCAAACAAACACAGCTGCCAAATTCTGCAGCCAGGCTTGCTCCTGGATGTCCTTCTTCCCACCAGACCCCAGGAGGGAACACTGCCCTTCCCAAGCCCTTGGGTTTCAGGGGAGAAGGCAGCAGCTCCTTCTCCCCATGTCCTTCCAGCAGAGCCGTCCTCAGGTGTCCCATGGCCCTGAGCCTCTTGCTGGGTGCTTGGGGCCGGGTCCGTCCCACCAGCACCAGGGAGGGTCTAGCCCCTGCTGCAAGACCTGCGCTGGAGCTGCCTGGTGCCCTCCCACAGACCCCAGCATGATGTGGGATCATCCACACTCGGGATCCAAGTCTATTTTTCCTACACCCATCCCCGTCCCCCAGACCTTTCAGCAGTGCTACAGTTGCAGTCATTATCACCCCTGAGAA
Source organism: Aptenodytes forsteri (assembly GCF_000699145.1). NCBI lineage: Eukaryota > Metazoa > Chordata > Aves > Sphenisciformes > Spheniscidae > Aptenodytes > Aptenodytes forsteri. Next base: position 6,062,110 of record NW_008796193.1, read on the forward strand.
TGTTGCAATTTTCTGTACTTTCAGTTCCTCAGTTACATTGATTATCACATTAAACATTCCTTGTGCTAGAGTAACAGACTAAAAGTAATAAGCTTGTATCTTCCTAATACAAATGAAACCCATTTGTACTACTGAGAGTGTAGCAGGCTCATTGTTTCGCAGTAATGAAGCTTTCATCTCAAGTGATCCAATTCATAAAAAATACTCACCAAGGCGTTGCACTTTTTTTTTAAAAAAAAAAAAACACCACTGACATTTCTTTCAGTTAAAATCTGGTTCAGGATTAGGCCAGCAATTGAAATAAAATGGAAAAGCCACAGAAAAGCAAAAAAAACCTCCCACCTCTGATGGCAGGGCACACCCTTGCCACCCTCAGGCAGGTAGCCCCATGCCCACCCCAGGCTGTGGGCACCCAGATCCACACACCTTCCCCTGCTATAAATAGCTACAACCACCTTTGCTTCGTTTCCCAAAATAGCAACACACTACAAAGGAGATAGGAACAACAAAACATTGTACATAAGCTCTTTTGTTTTTTTATAAATATGAATTTGTAACCCAAACCACCCAAGGTAGGCAGTAACACAGCTGAGGAGATGCTGTCTGCAGGCACCTGCAGGTGAACCAACTGAAGGCTGCAGGCACCAGGTGGGGGGCAAGGAATAAGCAGGTTTTGATGCTTTTCCACTTCTCCCCATGCCAAGCTCCAAGTCACAGCGGTGTGATAAAAATGTATAACAAAAATTGAGATCTGCCCCTCTGGCTCCTCCAGAGCTTCAGCAAGGGTAAACAGTCCGTCTTCAGGTCTGCCCACCACCTCCACGGGGCAGGACAGGCTCCAAGGGAGCATCCCCTGCTCCAGGAGAGTCATGCGGTGGGACATGGCACCCAGGCTCTGCCCTGATGCTGTGCTTGGGGGAGATGCAGCTCCCACTACCCCTGGGCAAAACAAAAATGAGCCTGCTTTTCACAGCCTGGTGGATTCAGCAGAATGGCACCAGGTATTAGAGACCCCAACACCCAGCACCAGTGCTGTTGGACCTGACCTCCCTCCATCAAGGGAGCCTGGAGACAAAGCCAGCCAGGATATGCCCCGCAGACATCCCTCCCATCAGGGGCTCTGTCTGCTTCTCCGCTTCCCTCCCACCGAGAGGCACAGGCGCAGAGATCTGATATCAGCAAAGGCTTTGCTCTTTCTTTCAAGCTTCAGAAAGAAAAACTAAAAGGCAGGAAAGAGGCAGAGGAGAGGCTTCCCCTTGTATTTCCCTTTGGGCCTGAAACAGCAGCACCTGGCCACGCAGCAAGCCAGGGCTGCAGCAGGAGCTTGCCTGCCCTCCTGCAACTCAGCATCCACAGTGGCAACAGGAGAGTGGGACAGGGGAATGATAAGCATCTCTCTCCCCCTTTCTCCCTGATTGAGAGGGGGGAGAGTCAGGCCTCGCTTTTCACAACTTTGATTATATAAAAACCCATCTCTTATCCAAAATAAGGTCATGTTCCTGACATGGGTTAATTGTATCAAAAATGAGTCTGATTATCTTAACCCTCATTTATCAGAACCAGTTCATCGTTGCCCATATTACTTGGTAAATGGATGTTTGAGCACTTCAGGCTTTGCTGGTAGGGGCAGTGTGTTTACCCAGGCTTTTGCCTGCAAAGATTTAAACACCCTGAAACCACAGGTCTGAATCTGAGTAGGGCTGGATCAGGCCTCCCCAAGCAGAGTACATGATCCTGGGTCTCTCCTGCCCAGACATTAGAGATGCCACAACACTTTGTGGGAACACAGATTTTTATCCCAAATCGCTGACAGCCACAGTACTTGATAGCCCTACTGCTAGAGTTACCTGCGGGAGCCTTCCTCTGGCTGCCATGCACTTCCCCAGGGGTGGCACAGCTTCAACAGGGAGAGCTAAAAAGCCTCTTGCAGAGATACAAAACACCTCATAGACCTGGGGTTTTGTTGCTGTTTTTTGTATTAATTCAGAGGAATTAGTGCCACTGGACAGAAAGGGCATAAGGCCAGTGAGAAAATACAGAGAGAAAGATGGCATATGCAATGTGAAAACTTGTTCCTAGCCCCGTACCATTGCCTCATCCCTCTGTGACCCCAGGCAGCTCTCACCACAGAGCTTCCCGGCCTTGGGCATTCATGGGTCAAACTCTTCACTTACAATGACTTTTTAAACACAATTACCAGCTATTTCAAACACAAAGTGTTCTTAGCCTCACCTTGGATCAACTTTTCCAGCAATGCTGGTTCCCAGAAAAAAAAAAAAAAACACCACAGGAATCTTCGGCAAGCACCTTCCCTCCAACTCAAGCAGCCGCCAGAGCACAGGCAGTGTTTTGCTGCACGCCAAGGGGGGGGTCAGGCAGCAGGAGCTCATTACCAGAGCAGGAAAGCTATGAGGCAGCATCAAACATGCTGGGCACACCTCCTGCAGAAAGTCACCCTCTCTGTGAATCTTTGTAATTGGTGATCAGTCCCACACAAGGCCAGAAATCTGGCTTATTAAAGCATGAACTGCTGAGCCCCTCATTAGATGCCAACAACATCATCTCCTATGGGATTATTTACCCTGCAGATGGGGTTACCGGCCCCAGAGCAGCAAAAAGGATTTCCAGCAGAGATGGGGCAGCTGGGGCACATTTCCCACCCATGGGGTGATACCACGCTGTTTCACAGAGCAGCTACTTCCTACACACATCAGAAAATATCCAATATAGCTGCATGCACACAAGGCATATGTCCCTGTATAAGGTATCTATATGGTATAGCTCCTCTTTCTGCTTTCACTGTATTTTATCTTTAAATTGGGAGAGCTTTTTTGTAACAAATCATCAGGGAGGAAGAGCTAGTTACCAAGGAGATTCTCTGATGAATCGGAGACTGACTGGTATAAGATCTAGACAGGCTGTAGCTTCTTAATTCATGAGACCTTACATTTTAAACAGGGGGAAAAGAAGATCCTATCACAACCAACTGTGGACTGCACTAGCAAAAGCAGCTTTTATTTTTGCCATAGGACCAAATAGCAAGCACACAGCATGGGAAATCAGTGAGCAGCCCAAGATGAACGGGAACATCTCTCCAGCACGCTCTTGACTCAGAAAAGCAAATACCACCCGAGGACAGAGTGGTCTGATGGAGGTGACTGAAGGAAAGGCTGGGAAGCCCCTGATTTCACAGCAGCACGAGCAAGGATACACAGGGTCAAACAAGCACTGGAGAAAGAGCTGCACGCCTGCTTCTGCACAGCCCTGGCATTTCAGAAAGTAAAGGTTGCACGGCCAGGTGCTGCCTATCCGTGTGCCGGCCACAGGCACAGCACAATGGTGGGACTGCCCCAACCCTGAGCCCGCTTTCCTGCCTGACTCCTGCAGTTTTCTTCCGAAGAGCAGGTGAGAGGGATGAATTTTGCCAAGTGACAGTGAAGGCACCGACCCCACACTGAGCATCCTGCCCTCACGGGGATGGCCACCATGCCCCAGAGGAGCCCAGGCAGCCGGGGATGTGCAGGCAGAACAGATGGGAAGAGGAGTTTTTATAAAGGTGGCGATCACAAGGAGCATCATGAAATAAAGTTGGGAGAGAGAAAGCTCAGCTTTGTGGGGCTGACTTTATTCAGAGGGTCTTCACACCCACTTCCTTCTGGTGACTTGTTTCTGAATAATTACTGAACACTGGTGCTTCATCTCTATTTAAAAACACAAAGTAATTAAAACTGCCTGGGAACTGTGAGAGCAGTGAGAAACATTTGGAGACATCAAGAGACAAGATATACGGAAGCCTCCTGCTTGTAGATAAGCTGTTTTCCCAAAGGTGGAGACTACAGAAGTATGTAGATGAGAGGGAAAAATCTTCCTGTCAGATCCCATTGAAATCTCTATTTTGGGCACTGCTGCTCCGCTGCTGCTAAGGTAAACCTGATCCTTACCGGGGGAAGCTGCAGGATGCGCTGAGGTGTTCGGGACAGGGACGGTGCCAAGAGCTTAGAAAGGCTGCCGTGAAGTATCATGGAGTGATCATTAAAGCGTGTGTTAAAGCAAATTCAGGTTTTACTGCTAAGTGCACCCTGGAAAAGGATTTCCTAGAGCAGTTACATCTGACAAGAGCGTGGCACAAGCCAGGCTTTAACTGCAGATTTAAGTGAAGGACATTATATAGGCAGCTTCAAGTGCTGTTTTATGATATAAATTACACTTGCTCATCTGAGGAATGAATTAGGTGTTGGTAGCATTTGTGGGCTGGAGCTAGAGGCTTACAGTAGTATTTTAGTGATGCATATTGTAATGTTATTATGGGGGGACAACTTACTTGAATACCCTGCGAGCCTCTCGTTTGGAAGGCAAAATACTCCAGAATGCTGTGATAGAGACTGAAAACAGCATATGGGGTAGGGAAGGGGCACAGGAAACATTTGCTGACAGCAAGCTGCTTTCAGCACTGCAAAAAAAAAAAAAAAATAGCGAGGAAATTCCAAGCCATGGCTCACAGCCAGTGGGTAACTTGCTGTCCGTCCCCCCTCCAACTTCACATACAGGGGCTTGCACAGTGTTTACTTGCTGCACTTCCCAGCTGTGCCAGGCAAATTAAAGGTGTAGTAGCAGCAAATTAACACAGACTGCCAGCTTTCATGCACTTAATGGGCTACTGGGTCTCATATGACTTCATATTTATGATCTTTATCCACTTTAGGGTGAAGTTGAAGTCATGTTTGCATTTAAAACAGAGAAGGGCTGAGGAAGCGATAACTGCACACAAGCTTCCCACAGGCAGAGCACAAACTTCCAGGCACTCCCCAGCTTACAAACATTGTGCTATGCTACAACAGTGTCATTATTCCAGCCTTGGGCTGATTTGAGATATCCATATTCCACAAAAAGCATTCAGAGTTTGTTTTTCCAAATGTGTACAAGCAGCAGCTGCTAGAACATGACCCATATGTTGCATGGTGTTTTTAATCCTAGAATAGCAAACAGGCAGGTTAAGGATTTACAAATGGAGAAACTGAGGCAGTAAGCATTTAAGTAATTTGGATAGAAACCTCCAGCTGAACAGAAAGAGTGTCCAGGTAGAAACTTAAGTCTTCACTTCCACTGCTTTGCAGTAACTATTAGTCTGGAGAGCCTTGGAAATTCATTGCTCGTGTGACTTTTGCTATGCAAAGCTGGTCTGAACACCAGGACTAACAGCAGCATAGCCTCTGTATCATGTGGTCCCTGCGCTGGAGGAGTATCTGCATTCTGCTTTTGCTTGTCAATCTTGACTGCAGTAAATAAGCAAGAGGTTGACAATGGACTAAACACTGGCTTTGGAGTTAGGTTTGTTGCCACTATCATTTGTCTGTGTAAGTACCTAGAATAAGGTCAAGGAAAGAGGTGGGGATTCATGAGGAACATGAACTGCCAGGTGGAGGGTGGCCTACACCAAGCCATGGTGCTTGACGGCACGTCTGGTCCCTTGGTACTAAACTGGTGTTGGAATGGGGAGAGATTGTTACAGATAAAGCTAAAATAGAAAGAAACTGATGTAGCTTGCTCCGGACCTCTGCATGCGTATATTCTTACATGGTGTTTCTGAGAAATCAGTTATTCTCGGCACATACAGCGTCTGTTCCTGAGCACAGAGTCCAGGCACTGGGGAAACTTATGAAACAGCCATACAGAATAGCTCTCAGTCGTAATCCACTCAGTCCCACTTGAAGAAATCCTGTCTTTCCCCAGGAGGGCTTTGTTGCCTTGCTAGAAATCCCCTTATTCACTGGCAGCCCCTTGGCAGGGCAGGTGAGGTGAGTTTTGCCTATCAGGGATACTCTGTGCTAGCTTCAGCAATTGAATTCTCTTCTCCCCACCCAAAAAAGTGCTTAGATGGATCCCACAGGCTCTTTCCCCTGTCCCCCCGATGTGGTGCCCCAGTATTGCCTTACCTCAGCCAGTCACCCCAGGGGACACCCCAGGAGTCCCAAGGCTGCAGTGGGTTGAGCAAGCCACGTTTGGGAGCAGGACTCAGGAGCAGCCTGGCCCCTCACACGCCCTGGAAGGCAAAGCTCAGCACAGCAGGGAGGCACAGGATCCTTCCTGACAACCTTCTTCGAATGACCTAGATTGCGTCAACGGGCTCTGGAGGGAGCCCGCAGCCGGTGCTCTTCAGATGGGAGCACAGGATTTGCAACATGGGGCCCAAGAGAAACAAGGAGCACAGCAATGGGAAAGGAAAGCAGAAGGCCTCAGCACCCTTCCCACCTTCAAAGCTGGTAATCGTCTCTTATTTCCCTTTCTACTCCTTTCTTTTAAACGAGCCAGAGAAATCACCCCCTCTCTGTGCCACTTTGCATGCCAAGCGGCAGGGTGCTGGGGGGACCCCAATGCTGAGGACTGAACCTTGCCTTCCAGGCTACTATTCAAAAGCCCAGAGGCAACCTAGTGGACTGGAGTATTCCATGTGTTCAGAATGACCCAATATTTCTCTCCTTTAAATTTAAGGATCATTTGGTAGATAAGTGTACTGATAACGAGGTGCTGCATGTTGTGCTGGGAGAGGAACATCTTGGGTTTTGCATGCTTGTTCAGAGGCTACAAACACAGAAGTATTGATGCTTGTAATACCCCTCCAGGTGAAGGGCAGGCAGAGGCAGCAAAACCCAATCAGTGAAGGGGTTTGTGTGAACCCCCCTGAAGTAATGCATGGGTTGGACATGCCAGAAGTCCCCACTCCCATGAAAGTCTCCCCTTGGGACACTGCAGCTCTGCAGTGCCTCTTGGGCTGAGCAATACCTTTTGGCTCGCATAATCTTTAAATGCAACAAGCATCTTCTCCTATGCAGGTGCAAGACACAAGCACCATTATTCTGGGCATATAAGCAACTTACAGCAACATTGCCTCTCTTTTAATGAAAGAGAGGCATCACAGCAGTAGCTACACTATGGACCATTAATTTACTACCAGATGGCTTGACCCTGGACTTTAACATACATTTAACTAGAGGTCTACGGCAGAGTTATCACAGTACAACTGTAGAAATGCACTTTTACAGGAATAGTTGTAGTGCCAGCTGAACTCAGCGGCAAAACTCCCTCCGGCTCCCATGTGGCCAGGGACTCACTTCTATGTGCCCATGTACAGGTAAATGCTGCTGAGTGGAATATTCAATTGTTTAAAAAAGTATGAGGTGGTGTGATTTCAATAGGTGTTTCACCAGAAATGAAGCAAGATGGAAAGCATGGAGTTAGTCAGATAGTGACTTAATTGTCATTTAGGTAAAGCTTTTAATTCAGTACAGAACTGTGGAAATCTGCCCTCCTGATGCAGCCCCTCACTCTTGTAACCCTTGTGCTTCAGGCACACAACAATATTCTTTGCCAGGCTGGGTCCAAATCAAATTGACTTCACTTAGCACCATGCTCACCCTTCAGCACAGGCACATACGCCACTTAGTGCTCAGAAATATCATTTCCCAGCTGCACTGCCAGGGGTGTGCAGGAGGGATAACGAGCCAAATTTCTACACCATGTCAGTCAACGTAGCTCCAATTTGCTCAGCAGAGCCCTGCCCATTTCTAAAACAGATCAGCTGCACCCCTCAGTTGGTAAGCCGGTCTTGCTAACTGGTATGTGTCCAGCAGCAGTTTTATGCTCCTGCTAATATCAGTGGAGATTTTAAATTACCTTTAATTAGAGCTTTGAAAGATCCCACTGCTTCTCAGCAATTAGCTTCTGTACTGGGTTTATTTGAACAGTAGTCCTCCACACTAGAGATGTGGCAAGCTTGGAAAACTGTCCATTTTTTACTCTGCTTCTAACTCTTAACTCTACTGCTGATGTGTAAAAGGCTGGTGGGGATACAAAGTGTCTCACTCAAGAGAAGAAAGAATGAAAATCTAGAAATAGCTTAAGCCTATCCATGTCCTACCCACATGCTCACACTTGGGTTTATTCTGCTTAAAACCAGTCTGTCTCCGCTAATACACAGTTAATTAGCTCTGAGTGAAGCTGCATGGTTTTGACAAGCACTGGAAGTTCCAGAGGCAGGGGAGCATGATGGAAAGCATCCTGCTGCTGCCGGCAGACCTGCCAGGTCTCAGCACCGCAGGCTGCCTCCCAGCTATTAGCAGGTCAGCATTAGGAGGCAAAGGTTGCTCCTGGATGGGATTCGCTGTCAGCACAAGGTTTTGGTGTGGAAGGAAAAGGCCTTTCCTTCCCCCTCACCCTGTCTCCATCCCTCTTCCCTCTCGCTCTGCACACGTCCATCCTTCAGTGTCCCTCAGCTCTGTCATCCTTATTAGATTTCCCCTGTCCCACCCAGGTCATGTTCTCCCTCCCTAGCTGTCCTCAGGCCAAGATGTTACATCTGACACTGCAAACTGCCTTATCCCTCCCCTCCACATCCCTTTGCCCTCCATCTCACGGCCTCCAGGGCTCAGGCTCCTGCCCCTCTGCATTGCCCCCACACCAGCTCTGGAGCTGTAGTGACAACATGCTGATCTGAGGGATAGTGTGCTTTCAGCACCTCAAAACAAGCCTCCAGCCAAATTTTAATACCACTTGTCTGACTAGTACAGAAGTTACACTAAAAATAATTACATTTCTCACTAGTTAATGATTAAAAAGGGTCTGTTTTATCTGTAAGATATGGCCTGATGTACATTACAAGATATTAACAGCCCCATAAGTGAAACAGCTTTTGGTCCTGTATCTGTTAAGTCATAAGTGTTCTCAGATGCCTGCAGATTAATCATTTTATATCTCCATAGGATTAGTCAAAGTTGTCCATCACTGTACAGTCTTAAAACCACAGGACACCTCTGTTCCCACTTACAGCTCTGCCTTGTCTACAGGAGGCAAAAGCAGGGAAAGAAGGTGCTTACTTCCCTCCAAACACAAGTTGATGGAAAAGCTGAAAACAGAATCTGGAAATTTTGATTCCTTGTTTTCTGTTCCACTCAGTGGATAAAATAGTCCCTTTTTGTGTCAATACTTTACAGTGATTTTAAAATTGATATTTCTTTCAAAATGTTTTTTCTTCAAGTACACATTTCACTCCTGATCTTATGGTCTCAAATTGTACTCTTGCTATTTTTGGAATTGATTGCAGCCTCCTGATCCATAAAAATAAGCAACACCAACAGCAAAACAAGAGCACAGGTGCTGCTAAAATGGCAATCACTCCTCAGGATCTGAGCCTGCAGTTACACAGCCTGAGACAGAAACCCACTGCCTCCTCCAGACAGCACAGGTGCCGATTTCCCTCCATTTGGGGATTAAATAGATGACCACATAGCAGTTAGCTGACCTGTCTGTATCCCTATCAAGTGCTGTAAGTGCTCAAGCAGCAGCACAGCTTTGCCTTAATTGCATAAGCACACAGTTTGTTCAAACTCCACTCAGGCCCACACTCAAGGATTTAAAGTAGTCTTTAGTGTAGTCACTGCCTCAAGTGCATTAGTCTCCTTTGCATACACATAAGGTGCTTGAAAGCTTCAGCTCCCATCCTTACTCCTGGCAGTCCAAATCATGACTGTTTCATTTTATGCTGTTGAATCAAAAAGACCAGCAAGTGACTAATGTCAGAGAAAGCAAGGCAAAAAGTTTGAGCAGAAAAGCTCTACCAGAATCCACCATGAAGGATCAGGTGAGTTTAACCCATCCCCTTTTTATCCTTACAACCACACTCTCAACTCAGAAGCAGCAAATTCCATCAGGGCACCAGAAAGCCACAGCTGTTTTGGAGCACAGCTCCTAGGCAAGTGCCCAGCATCTGTAGGAGGGATCATCATGTCACATAAGCAAGCGGCCATTCCAGATTGGCCATTTTTGTAGGCACCTGATACAAGTACTCAGCCACAGTCATAAGTCAATCAAACCATCTGCAGCTTCCACAGGCAAACTCATCATGTGAGACAAATGCATCACTTATTTTCATCATGGTTAATGGCCATGAACCTGGAGGCTGAAATTTCAGTTCACGCCAAGGAATACAATGGTCAATAACAGATTTAGCCCACAAATAACTAGAGAAGTCCTGACCTGTGCAATGGACCAAGGATAGAAAGAAGAGTCATTTATTTCTCAATTGTTTGTAATCTCTCCAAAACTAGAAAAATTGGCTCCCTCAGAGTTATATTTAATAAGTTATTCCTATAGTCTAGCCCAGAGCTCCTCCAGAGATATGTCATTAGATCTGCTGTCTGGTACTACAGACAACTGCTCCAATCCAATAACACTGATTAGAGCACATACACCTGTTCAACTAGAGGAGGTGGCTTCAGAGTTTGAGCATCAAGCTGAGACCAACTAGGCGCTCAGATTGAGCAGTTAACATCCTTAAAGCCCCTCTAGACAGTCCTGATGTACAGCACTTGCTGTAAGGACAGGTTGTTTATTTGGGAGAGGTAGGCAGGGGGAGAAGGGAAAGTAAGTCCCTCACCTCTTATTATAAGCATTAAAGACTGGGGCTTCCTGTTGTACGGCCATGGCCAAAGTACTCAAGAAACTGGCTGCAATCCAGCCCTCAAAAATGTTGTCAATGGCATGTTGTTAGGTGTTCTGAGGAAGAAGATATTACAGAAATATGGACTATAGTTCATTATTGCTGTCGGTTTTATAGGACAAGTGTCAGCATAACACAGCCAGGGCCTTGTGCTTCTGATACCAGCAGGAGCTAGCAGCCCTGGAAAAGCAGGTCAGGCAGCCTTGTGCTGGGCCCCAGGTGGGGACAAGATCACCATCAAGGGCTACCAGGGACAAGCCCCCCAATAGCTCAAACCTCTACCATTTTACAGCTTCTCCAAATTTGCCTTTTTTGGCTATGCCGCGCTCACCCTATGCCTCGATAATCAGGTTTGCATCCCCTCCCACCACCAAACAGGTTACCACCAGCACTTGTCCCCTTTGCAACATTAAAGCTAAAGCTCTATTTCCCATACCTTATTTTCCCAATTTTAGATGGCTCGGTGCCCACATGCCTCTTGGAGCTGCACCATCATGTGTCCCCTAAGCTGCACCCCCAGCATTGCCTCTTGGTGGTCACAGGAGCACTCGGGCTCTGCCTCAACGCTACTAACCCACTCTCCCATCTGGTACAGGCTCTCTCTCCTTACAAGCAGCATGAATCAGCCTCCCTCAAGCAAGGTCTTATTACTAAGAGTGGAATTTTCTAAATATTGACTCATTTTAGCCTAAATAATATCATTCTGTTATTATTGCCCATAAAGCTGGCTCTGTTTTATCTTCTACAATACTTCAAAAGTGACATGGCTGCATCAAAAATAACTCGCACGTAATAGCAGCAGAACCAGGCTGTGTTTAGTATGGTCCATCAGCTAAACTAAAACCCTGAGACCCCCATCTGCTCTTGTCAAACAGTGATGGACATAAATCAATACACTTATTTCTGCACAGTTCTTCCATGACCACATGCCTATACAAGGAGGAAAGCACATACATTCAGCCTTACTGAACTTCAACTTAGATTACAGTAAACACAAAAGAGTAGAACCTTATGCAGTACAATATACATACTTTACCCCAGAAGGCTGCAATACAAGGAGTAAAGATATGTTAAGAAACAACGCACAAATAAAAAGGAAATACTTCAGACTACTGCACACAATACCTTGGATGTACAAATAGTGCTTTTCCCCTTGCTTGCAAACATCCTTCCCCATTTGAAACAGCTCCCAATTCTTCAGTCCAACACCTACAAAAAGCTGTTTTCTTCAAAATGTCTCAGCAAGAAACTCCGCAGAACTGTCCCCAACAAACCAAATGACTACTGTTGCTGGGTGAACTATTTGTTTGTTTTTAATCTAGCATTGACCATGAGCACCTGGAACCAGCAAACATCCAGCAGATCTTGGGATGATTGCTCTGTATTGCCATAGTTTCACTAACTTTAACAGATCCCTAATGACAATTAGTATCAGCTGAGGACTTAGGAGCTGCTTCTTTTATTTGTTTATGAATATTTGGGCCCAGTATTTGGGCCCCTCACTACAAGAAGGACGTTGAGGTGCTGGAGCATGTCCAGAGAAGGGCAACGAGGCTGGTCAGGGGTCTGGAGAACAAGTCTTATGAGGAGCGGCTGAGGGAACTGGGGTTGTTTAGCCTGGAGAAAAGGAGGCTGAGGGGAGACCTCAT
>NW_008796193.1:6074456-6083781 GCF_000699145.1 Aptenodytes forsteri
TAGGACAAGATGAAATGGCCTCAAGTTGCGGCAGGGGAGGTTTAGATTGGACATGATGAAAAATTTCATTACTGAAAGAGTGGTGAAACATTGGAACAGGCTGCCCAGGGAAGTGGTTGAGTCCCCATCCCTGGAGGTATTTAAAAGATGAGTAGATGAGGCACTTAGGGACATGGTTTAGTGGGTGGTGGTGTTGGGTTGATGGTTGGACTCAATGATCTTAGAGGTCTCTTCCAACCTCAATGTTTCTATGATTCTATGAGCCCAGGCAGCGTTTGGAGATAACATAGTAGGAAAAAAAATATTATTTTTCCTATTAAGCCTGAAGTCAGGACAGTAGCAAAAGTTAGTTAACTTGCTTGCAAGCAAAAGGTTTTGCTTTGTGATACATTGATTTTTACCTCTGAAATGCAGGTAAGAGGTTTAGCATCTGTTTATTTAGCAACAACTTCAAGGGACAGTGAATGGGAGGTAGAAGATGTTTTGGATGTTTTTGTGTGGCTCATGTTGCTAAGGAAACTGCCTCCATGATGTCTGTGCGCTCATCACAGCTGGGTCACTTGGGCTTTGCTTCTCAGAGTAAGGGGTGAGTCGTGACTGGAGAGTAAACTGCACAAACTTGCTCAGGAATGCCTTTATTGCATAATTCTACTCACATGTGAAAATACAAATTATTAGATGTAGTTCATAATAAAAACCACTAGCAATAGGAGATCTATATTAATACTCTTGCTAGTGGTAGGATGCTGTGTATTAACAATTATATCTAACCCTTCAAATAGACACAGGAAAAAGAAAACCACTATTTTTCCCACACACTGTTACAGCTCCTGGCAATGTTAGGGTATAACATTAGGATACATCAAGCCAAAAATATCTTGATGATACCACACTCTGAATATCAGTGCTTTCTAGTTCCTCTCGTATGATACAACCAAAGCCTGAGTTACTAAACCACCTAGTCATTTCTGAAATTATCACCAGAAATAGATGTTTGTGTGAATTGTGCGTTGTACTAGTGGCAACAGTAGGCTTCAATTTGAAGACGTAGTGGTTGAAAAAGAAGAAAGGCATGGTTATTAACTTTTACCAAACCAGTTAGGTGTGCTTACATACAGAAAGTTGCTGGTATATGAATGTGATACCCATATGATAGTTACATATACTCTCCTCCTGTAAATTACGTGGTCCTTCTATACCCTTGTGCACCTTGTCTCTGAGAAGCCACAAAAGAAATAGCTCTTGTTTAATTTCTTTATGTTTGTTTCAGGTTTTTTATGTCTTGATTTTGTTCCTGCAGATAGTGATGGGTTTGATATAGGACCAGGTGTTTTTAGGCTATCATAAAGTGTGAATATTACAGAGGCCCATTACAAGACTTTCTTTATCACTGACAGACATTATATATTTGTACTTAAGGCTCCATCTGGACAATCATCCAAAAGCTTAGCTGAGCTTGCAGAGCCTCGTAGGTCTCCAGCATGGCCTGGAGCTCTTCTGATTGATCACAGGAAGATATGGTGACCAGGAGTCTGAAGTGGGCCCAATTCTGCTCCTTCTCGAAATTCAGGTCAAACCTTTGAGCTGGGCAGTGGCAGCTGGTATTTCTTATCCCAGCGTTTTTCTCTGGCAACCTCATTGGTCCCTTAGTTTGGGCAATACCTGTTCAGTGTTGCCCTGGAATAGATCTGGAATGGATCCCAGGGAGCTGGTAGCATTTCTGCTGAAACGAATGGTACATCAAGATGTACTGAACTGAAGAAGTGAGCATTCAATGACTTGTTTAACTCTGCATGCCTTCCTGTAATGTATTTCCACTACACTTTCAGACTTCAAGATTTTCCATCTGGCATTAATAGAATAAAGTATCTAGGGGTTAAGGGCTTAAGCAACGGGGTCATTTCTCATGTCTGCTACCACACAGCACCGAGAAAGCTGGAAATACCTTGTGCCTCTTTCCTCCCCTATTCCCACCGCAGGGGAGTTGTTTTGTTTTCCTATGCAGTAGAAGCTGGACTGCCTATTTCTCCAATTTGCTGTCAGGCAGTTTTGTAAGTGTCAGAAAAAGAAAAGTCCGAGGCACCACCGGCAGTCATCCAAGTGGAGGGAACTGCCGGTTGGCGCCTGGCAGAGCCCCCAGCCAGGGACACGGCACGTGGGCATTTTCGGTGCTGTGACCTCTGGCTCCAGCCTTCTGTTGGGGCATTTGGAGGACCCTCATGAGGATGCCAGGCGGGTTTTGTTTTGTAATTGTAAATCACTGTGAAAGCATGGGGAGGGCTGAGTTCCTGCCTTGGAGTTTGAAAGCAGGTGGGGTTTAGGCTGCCTGGTCCCATCTTGTTTGATTCCCAGTCTCGCTGCTTTGGTAAGCAATGCAGGCTGATCATTGCATGATGCCTGAAGCAGATGGCTGCTTTCTTTTAAAGCTTTCTTTTTACAGAAGTTTGCAAGTCCCAGGATAAGTATTTAACCCTTGAAGGCTTGCATTCAGCACGGGCACCCCATCAGACTGTCTGCAGGAGCATCACTGCTCATGCCAGTGCACCCACCCCGACAGGCCATTTTGGCTGGCTCACCATAACTTTGAGTGACTTTAAACAGTCGTTCTGTGGACCACGCTTTCATGGGCTTTTTGATATATGTCTGACTGTTTCCTTCAGGCAGGCTGCCTTGCAGCAAGTCCTCATCATTCATCTTAAAGGAGACATGTCAGGACCTACATTACAGTCGGGCTTTTTAGCACCCTCTGAGCCCCAAGGCTGGGCAGTCATGCAGTGTCCTCTTCCCACCTCTGCTCACCTCTCTGCTCCACAGCCACCAGACAGGGAGGACACCGGAATGGTGGATCTCAACAAATGCAGCAGGTGACTTAAAGGCAAGGGTCCTCCACACCCCTATGGAGGATCTGCCAAGGATGTGTTGAATTTATCAACAATTTCTTTTCATACTTACTGTATCCCCTACTGTCTTTTGTGCAAATATTGTGTTACTTTAGCCAACACCCACCACACCTCTTTTACCTTTGATTTTATAGGCCTTGCCAAGGAGATTGCCTATAAGGTCCGTTAGGTGTTTCCATTTGCTCGTATAAGCTGCCATTTCTCCAAATATGGAAATATTAATAGGCTTCTATATAAATATCTCTCAAATGTAGAAGAATGAGGTTTAATATTGTTTATCACTGGTCTAATGGGAGGTTGGTTTGTTTTTACAGTAAAATCATTGCTGTTGCAATTTATCAGCCATGCAAAGGTAACAATCTTCTTATGGCTTGGATAGCAAACTTCACTGTAAAACTTCACTAGGTGAGTTGCTGTACCCCTTCCAGCTGTAGCTGCTGCTTTATGTGCTCTTAAGTTTGGGGTATTTGGTCTCAGGATTCCCAGTTATGTTCCAAATTTTCTTTTAGTCCAAAGCTTGGAAGCTGAGATGGGTTAATACCCAAACCTACCTCTATTCTTGAGGCTGCAATAGTCCAGTGTTACCTCTAAGTGGCATGTGATTCCATCTGGTGAACCTTGGCTCAGATGACTGATAAATTTATCTGTTGCTGCCAGCTGTGAAACAGTGGGGTGCCTGAGATGAGCATCCACAGCATCCACCCCCGCAGGCCAGGATGTTGTTCTTTGTTTCTGGATCTAGATAAAAATTCATCAGCCTTTTGGGAAGAAAAAGGGTGTAAGGGTTAACAGTACAACAACGCCACGAGCTGCTAGGTGACTGTTCTGCCTGACATGATAGGAGTCTTGTGGGAATGCTGCTTTTGTGGGATTTTCATTATTTGCTTGGACCGATTTGCAAGAGAAGGGCTAATCTTATGTGATGTCAGCCACATATTCTCAGACAAGAACGTGTAGAAATGGTTTATTTTAGATCCATCCAACAACCAGAGCACACAGAGTAGCTTTGGATGCAAGGATTCAAAACAAATTCCTTAAAGCCCTTCCCAAAATTTAACCCAAGAGCCTCAAGTGAACAGTTGACTTCATATCCACTGATTATCTTTCTAATTATTTGTAAAAAAGGACAACTGATTTCTGAAGTAAGACTTACTGAAGATTTAACAGTTTGTCATTTGAGCATCAGTGACTTTGTTTCACTGAATTTTCCTATCCGCTCCCTTAACTAGAAGTTAGCTCCCATCACACAGCTCCAGGGCCAGCGCTGTATCATGAAGGGCCAACAGGCAGCATATGGTGATGTTGGAAAAGGCAGCAAAACATTCAGTGCAGTTGTTTGGCCACTGACTGCAGGTGTATGTGGCTCAGAGGGGAAGCCCTTCTGCATATCGTGTTATCAGTAATGTAACATCATGCAGCACATCATGGGTTGCCTCCAGGGCAGCCAGACAACTGAACTCAAAAAACAACCTCAAATCATTTGCAGGCTTTGTGCCTCCATTCTCCATAATGCAACTGGCTCTAAAGAGAATTTTGTTTGTTTCCAGACTGCCTTAAGAAAACCCTTCACCTAGCTTTGACCTCAAATCCTTCTGCTCCAGGGCTGAGAGAAGATTGTTCTTTAGGACTCCAGCACTTGTTAATTCTCTTAAAGAGATTACTCAAATCTCCTAAACAAATATCAGACTAGATTTCAGATTAAGCATGGGTGCTAAAATGACCTTGCTGATAAAATCAGCATGATTTAACCTCACAAATTGGAGAGGGAAGGCTTGGATGTAATTTTGACTCGGTAGGTACTATCATGGTAAGTTATCGGACTGCTCTGCATCTCTGTTCCCCTATCTCTAATGTTGTTGCAATGTTCCTTGAGAACCAATACAAAAAAATGTCAGATCTTCCAGATATTCATGGGAAAGACAATATACTGACAAAGTCACTGGGGCTACGCACAACCTGCTGTTTTCTTTTACTAATGCTTATTGCTTTTTCCATTTCTCATATTTGAGCTCTCTGGTTCATTTTGGTGTCAGCACGAGGCTGGTTTGCACAGCATCCCAAGTCATGTGTTAATCAAAGTGCCATTGTTTGGAAGTGGATTTAGCTTAGCACATTTGGCAGGGTGCTCCGGTACAGGTGCTTGGGCACGCTGGTGTATCCCGGGGTCCACCACAGACCCATCTCCTCTGCCTGCCACCTTTGGGTGATTTCCCAACTGTGCAGCTAATAGGCAGAGTTATTTATGTCCTGTTCTATCTGTGCAGCTTTCTTTGTGTCTCACTTGGGTTTCAGAAATAATTAACCCTGCAAAGACAGATGTGGGATTTGGCCATGTAACAGACATTTTCTTAAGAACCAGGAGTGGTGCAGTGAGGTTTGCATTAAGTGTTTTTGTCATTGTGTTGTGGCTAGGAACAAATCCCAGAAATTTTATCTGTCATGAGTATTTCACAAGAGAGAGATCATTAAGTCAAAACTGTATCACTTTCAACCTACATCTCTTCTGTTACTGTTCTTCTATAACCCCAGCAGATTTCCTTGCAAAATCTCTAGCATCCGTAATGGAAAGAATTTCAAATCCAGTAAGAATTCACAGACTATTAAAAAAAAAAAATTCCTTGGAGGGCAAAACCCATCATGACTGAAGCACTTACATCTACTTTCAAATCTCTTTGCCCAAATTTCAGTTTAATTTACTCATTTGCTAATCCTAATTTTCCAGTACTGTGCTTACAGTATCTAACCAAATATCACTCATGGAAACACATTAAAATTCTGCAACAAGCTGGAACTTATGGCTTCAAAACTCTTGTCAGCTTTGCTTCTCAGCCATCAACATGTAACGGTGGGTCTGCCTTCCTCTCCTCAGAAACGTACTAGTCACATTCACTGTTCCCTTCCTGAGCACTGTGCTCCATTTCTCTCTCACTGTTGTCCATTATGGCAAAAGTATCCTACTTCCACTAAACTTCAGGTATACCTGATGCAGAAATATAACCTTTTCCAAAAGATTTCTTCATATGCTATTATTTAGTTTTCCTTTGTTTTTAAATAATTTAATATATTTTTATAAAGAATGTTGACACTGTGATGTGCTGCGCATAGAAATAGCAAATAATTGAACTGTGACAAAATATTGAGAATAGTGCAATCTGTGCACAGCAATCAGAACTGAGAAACTGTGCATTATACACTCTTGACTTCTGACAAAAAGGAAGAGTGATCTGATTTTGTTCCGATAGTGAGGGCTGCTATTTGAACAGGCAGATCTGAAGGCTACATTCCCGTCACACCACCCCTGGTTCCCCCATCCCAGATGGAGTGGGGCTGGGTCTCACTTCTGTGCAGAGAACGCCGTGCCGGGGGGCACAGCGGATCTGACCCTCTCTGATCCCAACTGGGCTCCCAGGGATAAAAGTCTCCGTAAGGACCCCAGGCTGAGGCTGAAAGTGCATCTCTGGATGAGGCAGCTGAAAGTTCCTTTGTACTCAGTAGTGCTGGCTCCGTTCCCTCCACAGCTGTCGCCTTCGCTCCCTTCAGGGGCTTATATTTCTGTGAGCTAATTTAAGGAGAAAAGCCTTTTTAATCCAGTATCTTACAGACTTGAAGTATGGATATTTTTTATTTTGAATAAAATATGAATATTAAGCCCTTTAGGCAGGGACTTTGTCTTCCAACGTCTCTTCAAAGTACTTAGCATGCTGCTGGTATTACAGATGTAAATGCTACAAATAACATAATACAGTTCGGATCTCAGACATCTGTTTCATTAGGAATGGGCTCACAAAGTATATCTGTGTGTTGTGATAGAAAAGGCTCAGGTATGAGGAGGGCTTCCCCAGAAGTTAGTGCTGAGCCTTGCCCTGGAAGGGCTTGGGGTCAAGAACCTATTTTGATTTAGACTTCCTTGTAATTCACGAGGCTCTTCTTGTTTTGCTCCCACCAGTAAAAAAGGGACACCCTGCCCAAGGAACAAAAATAAAGTTTAGCGTACAAAGCACTCATTTGAGAAGTGGACTAGAGCTGTTTAATCCTGCAAGATAACAGTATGTAGTAGTTCAAGGCAGAAAGCAAGAATGAATTCCCTAACCAGCCGAAGGCAAACAGGTAGAAAGGACTTAAGAAAGAAAAATCCTTGTAGAAAAGAATATATTATTAACTGAAAAAGTAATTTAACAGAATAGTAATGTTCTCATACCACTGAGCAAATCTAATACCAACTCTGCAAATCTAATAAGATCTCTGCAAAAGCAGAGAAGTTCAATCTAAAGTGCACTCTTTTGAGGCTGAGGCCAATGTCCATTAAGTACAATAGAAATACTTCATCAGCTTCAATACAAGCTGGATCAGGCCTCCACTGGATTTGGATTGTCGGTGGCTGTTATTGTCTCTACAGAATATTCCACTCAAACTCACCACAGCGATTAAAGTAACATCTAATTTCCACAACAATACAAGCAAATTCTCAATATGTGCTGCTCTTGAACAGAGAGCGCAGCAGGCACCACTGTGTTTGCGCCAGAGCCATTTCCTGCATTAAACGAGAATGAAACTGGCCCAGAAAAATCACAAGTGAGTAGGAGGCAAACATCAGACCTTCTTAAATGAGGTGTAATCAATAGGCAGACCCCACACAAGAATCCTGGGCTCATCCTCTGAGGGATCCATCAATAGTCAACAAGATACACGCTGCACATCTTGCAATGATTATGCCATTGTGTTGCCAGCCATTCTATCTCATTTCACTAATGGCCAGTTCATTGTACTTCAGCTACTTCTTTATTGCACACATCAGCTGGAAATGATCAGCTGCATTACCCATAGCTCCTAAAGGTTCCATGCCATAATCCGTGTGGAATTCAGCAGGCTTCAATGTACATGGAAAAGGCTGGCCATGCAATGGTATTTCATACAACACAACTGCTGTGCACCCAGTTATCTCGGTCTATCACTTTTTGCAGGTCCCAGCAATGTCTCCCAGTTGAGTGTTCCATTAACTTTTTCACCCCTTATTTCTTAAAAAGCCCAGAAATAATCTTAATCCCCCTTATCTTTCTACACTATTATCTTGTTGCGTTCCTGGTGGCTTCACACAGAGATTTTGTGGAACTATGTTTTTTCACTTAGCCCAAAATTGGCTTGGAGGAAGACAGTGCAATGAGGTCTTTCCTTGAGCAAGCTAGAAATAGAAATGAAAGTCTTTGTGCCTGATTTTAACTTGGATCAGGTTAGAGGAAGATTTGTTTTACTGCAGTTTAAGAGAAGGGAGCATCTCTCATTTGAGATGGGAGATTGATTCCTATTAGATCCTCCCTTTAGATTAGTCCCTTGGAGGAGCCCAGGATGATCCACACACCCTTGTCCGCTGGGACCAGCAATTAAGTCAACCCTGTCAACTCTGGAAAGAGTGTCATCATGACATCAGTAGTGTCCTTTCCCCTGATGAACTGAGGGTGTCTGTAATGGAAAAAGGTGTAAGATTGGCAGCTGCTTAAATACAACTGGACAGGAAGAAAAGGTACAAAATCCACTTACTTTAGTGTGGGATTGAAGTAATTTTATGGATCATACATTTGTAATAGCTCGCTGTATTAATAAATTCAGTACAGAAGCTTTCAAGTTCGAAGCAAGCCTCTCAGTCTATTGCTTCAGAAAACGCAGTCCAAAAGCTATTGATCTATTTATACAGATAAGCACCCAACAGAGTTATTGGAATCAATGCAAACACTCAGAAAAAGATTCAATATAAATAATAATAAATAAGTAAAGACCCAGGAAATAGAAATGTACTTTTTAAAACTAATTGAAATGCTAGCCTGAAGAATAGCTGTCTACCTGAAGAATAGCTGTCTATGTGCATTTCTGCAAAGGCAATTCTGAGAAAGGGAAAGAGAATGCAAAAAGTAAGTGGATAATTTCAGAGGTGGCAGACAAGAGAACAGACAAGCAGAGAGATTCAAAGGAGATGGGCAAGGGCTAGAAAGTGGTGGAAGCAATACTGGATTTTTTTCCAAAATTTTTTTTATATATGAATTTTAAATGACGTTGTACAAAACAAGGTCTGAGCACTGTTTTTAGAACCATAGAATAGTTTGGGTTGGAAGGGAGCTCTAAAGGTCATCTAGTCCAACCCCCCCTGCCATGGGCAGGGACATCAACTAGATCAGGTTGCTCAGAGCCCCCTCCAACCTGACCTTGAATGTTTCCAGGGATGGGGCATCCACCACCTCTCTGGGCAACCTGTGCCAGGGTTTCACCACCCCCAGTGTAAAAAATGTCTTCCTTATATCTAGTCTGTATCTACCCCCCTTTAGTTTAAAGCCATTCCCCCTTGTCCTGTTGCAACAGACCCTGCTAAAAAGTCTGCCGTCATCTCTTTTTTATAAGCCCCCTTGAAGTACTGATAGGCTGCAATAAGGTCTTCC
>NW_008796193.1:6086408-6133997 GCF_000699145.1 Aptenodytes forsteri
AGCTCTCGGTTGGCTCCTCATCCATCCCCAGGCAGAGCTCCATGCACTCCAGCTGGTCATTGACATAGAGGGCAACACCCCCTCCTCGTCTTCCCTGCCTGCCCTTCCTAAAGAGCCTGTATCCCTCCATCCAACATTCCAGTCATAGGAGCCATCCCACCACGTCTCCGTGATGCCAATAAGGTCGTAGCCCTGCAGGCGTGCGCATGTCTCTACCTCCTCTTGTTTATTCCCCATGCTACGTGCATTTGCATAGAGGCATTTAAGTTGGGCCCCCGATGAAGCTGTCCTACTGGCTGGAGTTCCTTTGTGCTGCTCTTCAGGCGCTCTCCTGCTGACCTGTGATCCTTTTGAAATCAACCCAGGGGAGAGTACAGGAGCAGCACGGGTATCTGCATACATGTGTTTTCCATGGCTGGGCAGTCTAATTTTGCACCCATGGTTTTTTTTGAGGTCAAGAGAAGTTTTGACATTAACCCTGCTTGTTGGGTTTGCTGAGCCATTTTTCATCTGCCTTGGTTGCCCCTGAAGCTGCCGTGGGATGGGATGGGATGAGGCTGAGCCAGCCACGACCACCAGTCTTTCAAAGTACATATCAGCCAGTTCATCAGTTCAGGATTTAGGCTGATGACCGTATGGTAGGCTTTGGGTCATGCCTATCCTTTACTGTAGTGCAGACAGCCTATCTTGAAAATATTATTTAAATTCTTCTTCAAGGCCTGACGAAGACCGGGAACCCCATCTGCTCAGTGCTGGGTACAGCAGTAAAGAAAGGCCACCTCCAGCCCTGGACAACTCACAGCTTGCTCCAGTTTCATTTCAGATGTGGCCCAGCCAAAAACATAAAGGCAGGTTCAGATTGAGTGCTGCTTCATCCACTTCAGTGCATTACATCTTAACCTACAAAGTAAATCTCAGTTGTGAACAGCCATGCTTTGCTTGGCTTTAAATGAGGAATGGCAACAGCCCAGTATTCTGAGGAGAAAAGGTCACAAAATATGTACAATTTCATCACATCTATGTGTATACGAAAATATTAGGAGCTTGCAAAAAATTACAATAATTATCAGCTGAAAAAAATTGGTTTAGCTTGGAAGGCTGAGTCCTTCAGGAGAAGTTCAATAAGTTTTGCCAGCAAGATTTAAACTTTTCCTAAAGTAAGGAAATAGGCTCCATTGCAGTCCCAATGCAGTAAAACAGACATAAATCTTATGCACTGTTTCTGTGAACATCTGATGTGAATGAGCATTGTTTGTACTTCAGTTGGCTCATCACAGAAATCAAGCGCCTCCTCTCCCCATAGGCAGCCTCAGCACACCGGGAACGTGAGTAAGCAGGAGTTTGGCACCAGCCTGAACCTCAGAGCACCTTGATACAGCCACATAGACACAGACAAAGCCAAGCATCTGCCGTGACTGCAGAGGTCACAGGACAGTTGCTTTGCTGGTACAAGTCAATGCAGCACTGCCGAAGTTGGCAGAGGTGCCCTGATGGACACCAAACCTGGGCAGTAAGTGCCGAGAGAACAGATCGAGGTGGGGGTGAGAAAGAACAGAGAGTGGGAAGAGACAGAAAACGCCAGACAAATAAGAAAGGAAAAGAAGATCAGGAAGTGACCTCAGGTTATTGAGCACAAGATTTAAAAGAAACAGGAAAAAAAGCACTTTCACAGAAAACATAAGTAAATTGTGGAGCTTCTTGGCAGAAGACCCAGTGGAGGTGACAATGGAAGATGGCTTGGGACAGAGGTTAGACCAGCTCTGAAACCTGCCAACCACAAGATCCCAGGAGGGAGCGTGAGGTCCCACAGGCTAGTTACAGCACCCATTGCGTCTTGGTGCAGATCCATCCGTACCTGCTGTTCCTCACATCCATCCCAAGCACACATCAGCAGGTGCCCGGCACCAAATGGGGTGGACCTGGGCTGTCACCTGGCACCGCTGCTGCTTAAATGTCTTCCAGGAGGGAGAAGCAGAGGGCAGGTCAGAGGCTGATGTAATTCAGCTCCACTGAAATCAAAATGGACATCAGGACGCAGCTAAAGGACTGCTGAACTCAATGCTGGAGGGAGGGGAATGCCGCTGAGTTTCATACGTGGTCCAAAGTGCACTGAGGGGAAGAAAGAGAGAGGTTAAAGGTTTAAAAAGCATGTTGATAAAAACCCAAGATATTGTCAAAAAGTTAACCGAAGCCAAGATTTAGCCAGATCTTCTCTTATTTAACCTTCAGCGTGAGATCAGGTCTCAGCCTTTCTATTCTTGGTAACAGCTGATGAACGCAGTGTAACAAGGTATTAATAAACATCTGCCCAGCTCTTAGATTAATATAGGGAAGAATTAATGGAGACCTTAGCACTTTCATATTTTCTAATTATAGCAGATGACTTTATTTATAGAAATAGTAGGAAGAACGGAAATTGTCACTGACACCATGTCAATATACGTAATGAAATCCAATCATTTAATTGCATTACATTTGACTAAGGAGTCGTATCAATAAAAGGCCCTCCTTAGTCAGAGCGGTTCAGTGGTCGGTACATACTTCGTGTTAGAAAGCTATTAAGATTAATTTTTTTTTCAATGAATCATTGGGAAAATAAGTCATCTCTGACATACCTATTCCTGTGCATCTGACCCCGAGAGGGACAGGGCTGGGGGGCAAAGCTTTCCATCGGGAGAGGTGAAAAGCCCTTTGCATAGCTGTCTGGTTTTCATGCTCATTTCTGGACACCCCTTGCTTCCAGTCCCCAAAGCATCCAAAATAATAAAATAACACCCAGACTGAGCCTGTGCCATATTTCATTTGTCAATAGCCGCAGCTAAACTGGCTCATGCATCAGCTCTGCTTCATGCGGTGCCCTCCTCTCTACCATGATAAAGTATCACCAGTGCTTCTGTGGGAACAATATCATACTATACTACTGAGATAAATAAAGCACAATTTTAAACCTTGATATGTTTATGCCTTCTAAGAGAGGGGGAAAGGCCTATAAAACTCCCGCTAAAGGAGACACGGCTGTTCAGATCATTTGCAGCTTGTTAGTCAAACCCTGAAGCCAGTTTTTATGGGGAGGTACCAGCGTTGGTGTTAGAGAGCTGCTGGGGTTTAAGCAGGCTTTGGACTGACTGTGGCTGTTTCTCAACATTTTAAAATACATTCCATAATGTTCAGTTCAGGCAAGCAGCTACGGAAGTTTGGATCTTTTCTCCCAGAAGCAGGGAAAAATAAAATAAGGCTACAATTATGGTGACAGATGGTCTGTTACACACAGAGCATTGCTAGTAATTTTGCTCCTTGCACATTGAAGGAGGAGGTCTGGACTGATGCTGAAGAGCCAAAAAGTCCTCTGGTTCTCTCCTGTTCTTCCACAACAGGAAGTGTCTCCTAATCCATTCTGATCTTCCAAAGCTATCAGTCTGAATTAATGAAAACAGAGCAAGGAAATGTTACTATTTCTATTAATTATAGAGGCAGGTTTGTGCAATAAACAGAATTCAAATCCCTACAGCGCTGCCTAAGTACCTATAATTCAGCTGCTCCGCTCACAACTGCAGCATCTTCTTCACATTGTTTTACAAATTTGCAAACCTGAAATCAGCAGCTGTGTACAGTGTGATGACATTTAGTTTAACTACGGGAGATCTGATCTGCTGAAATCCATGGGTGGTCCTCCAGTGCTGCTTTTCACTGCGATTGCATTACAGCTCCCAAAGTACTCCTAGATCAGCTCCATGTTTTCCACAGAAGTGAAAATACAGATGCTTCGGAAATACTGTCAGTTACTTATTGCAACTGCTGGTGCTCTTCCAAGTACTGCCAAGCTAACACTTGGGGTGATGCTCTTTCAGAGACGAGCAGAAAGTGGGGCCAGGGCACTCCTGGAGCCAGCCTGACGTTCCAGGTCAGTCAGCTGGTTTGTATTTACTTGCAGGGTACATGGAGTAAGAACCCACACGTGGATATCTTTGCTCAGTGGCCAATGCTCAATACTTGCGTACCCCACAGGAATTCATTTTGTGCATCAAAACCTGCAGAAACAGAACTGGGTTTGCTGTCTCCTAGTCAGTCCTTCCTCTCCCACCACCTTAACGCCAGGGTTGGTGTCCTGTGGTAGGATTGACGGTAGCAATGCGTTGGATGAGCATCTTCTGTCACGCTATGGGATGTCAGACCAAGCCTGGGACTAGAAAGCCCCCGAAGGAGCTGGCTGCCAAAAGCACTGTTGCTCCAGCAGTGATGAAGGAAGCGAGAGCTTTCAAGGGGGCATAAAGGGAAGCTGGAAGGGTGAAGAGTGATAGTCATTCTTGTTCCATTCCAGCTTTCCACCTTCCAGATTAAATAAACTTTGCTTTTCTCTGCACCTGAGTGAGAGGAAGCAAATTGCCTATTCCTAGTTGGCAAATGTGTTTGATAGCAGGGCTCCCACCACCAGCTCAGAACTTTGCACCAGCAAGCTGGTCTGACTGGGGAGCGTTCTGGAAATGGAAATACTCCAGTAGCAACATTTTGCAATAGCTGTAAGGTACCAATAGCAGATCACTTTTGATGGCAACATGTTCTGATAGCAAATTACTCCACCAGGATAAAGAAAAAAAGAAAAGGCACTTCCTTGGGCTATAGTGCAAAGGGTTGATTTTCCATGTACTTATATATCCACAGCAGTGCTGCTGGTGTTACATTTTAAGCATCTGACCCAGGCATCTGAGTGGAAAGGTTATAAAATGCTTGACTTTGATTGAATATTGGACTTGAATTTCCATTGTGGTAAAAGGTGAAAATAAATACAAACAGTGTGAAGAAATCAAAAAGCTACTATTGGACAAAATGTTCCACATCATTTTTTAAATCTTTACAGATACTGAAAAATCTCTTTTTTGGCTTGCCTGAAGGTCAAAATTCAGTTTTTGAGCATTCTTTCAGCAGGGATTATATTTGAATACTGAACCTCCTGCCAGTTTAAGGAAAGCATTTCTTAAATTACATCCAACATTAGTCCAGCTGTTAGGACTTCCCAAGGGACCACAGCAAACTGAGGAAACGCTTTTGCTCTGGTGCTGACAGGTTCTGTGGCATTGCCCTACCACTTTGCTTGCTTCTGCATTCAGCTCCTGACCTCGCTGAGGTAAATAAGAAGAGAATCAAGTACCTGGTCTCCTCTGAAGTACGTATCAAAGAACATTGAAATGATAGACTTCATTAAGCTGGTACATCAGCTTTAAAAGGAAAAAAAAAGCTGAGCTGGGGAACTGACAACAGCATTTCCAGTGTAAGGAAGAGGAGCAGGTGGGAGTGAAAGTTATATTTTACACCCCATGAAATAAAAATACAGTCCATATTACAGCAGCCTCTGATAATATTTTCTGCAATTGAATTACTACTATCAAATTATTATGGGAGGAAACCTTCTGAACACATTAGGAGGAAGACTACCAGCTTTTATTTACCTACTACACTGTATTACAGCAAAAGGCACACAAGTGTTACAACAGGACCAGCTCAAGTCACCTGCCAGGTGTCAGCTGGTACCTTAACAAGTTTTCCCACAGGTATGTTTGCTTAAATTGATCTAAATAAATTGAAGAATTCGAATGTCAGCTTTTAGTTACAAGATAGGATCTTGAGAATATCTACATGTGAGAAAAATTTTTGGTTAAACTTACCTTAGCAGCCTCCTCATTCACAAGCTACGCTGTAAAGCACCTTAATAATGAGATACACACCCACTGTATCCCGTGGGAGGTGGAAATGGCCTTCAAGACTTCAAGGTCAATGTGGAAACACAGCTTTTCTGCATTTTGATTTGAATGTAATTCACATGATTACTGGGGCTCAGGGATTCTCAGGAGAGACAGAGGCAGGAAGAGCTTTCATAAAAACATCAAAAAGGGTGAAAATTAACAGGCAATTGTTAAACTGCCCTAAAAAGTAGAGAATACAGACATAACCCACACGTCCTGATTTTCAACATCTATTTCCTTGTTTCATTAATGGCAGTATCGAATGCTTAGTAAAAGCCTTTTGTTGTTGGGAAGAAGGTGGCTGGAGGCTGGCCAAATGATGGACACCTTATAGAAAAAGACCAGAGAAGGTAAGATGGTACAGGTTGTATCTGGTGGTAATTATTTGAACAAGCCCCATCCGCATGGCACGCAAGGGTAGGGGCAAGCTCTTGCTCTCTGTGCAGGCCTCTAGCATATCTTCAGTGCACGTTTTAGCAGCCAGAAGCTGCTTTTAGTCTCCCATGTGACATTTGGCATGTCAGGACACTGAATTTTGTCTTGATCTTGATAGTTCCTGTCATTCAGCAACTGCTGAGTGGCAGCTGGCTGGCATTGGCAGCACAGCCCTGCTGCCCAGAGCAAAGCTGGAAGAGTACAGGGATGATCAATCCCAGTGAGGTGCCACGGGGCTCTCCAGCTGGGGAGTGTCCCCAGGACAGAGACAGGACATTTGTCTGAGTGTCACTCCTTGATGGTGAGGAGTTTTGTGCCTACAGCAGGTGAACTGCTTCCCGCTTTGTGAAGTCCTTCATATTGCAAGTGCCGGTCCCCAAAGGGACAGAGGAGTGGGGAGCGGGATGGCCGCTGAAATAACGGGATTTGCAGAGTGTAGGGACCTGAAGTTAGGACCTCTTCTGGATCCGCATCCTGCCCTGGTCATCAAATGCCTGACCGCTGGGCAGCAATGTAGTCAGGTGAACCCACCTATGTAGGAGCAGCTGTTCAGTGCCAGACTTCTCACTGACTTTGCTAGAAAGGCAATTCTTTCTGGCTATTTTGCACTTGAACTTCTGTACTGAGGTGGGTATCTTCCAGGAGCTACTACAAAATAACTTCCCACAAATGGCCCAGCAACCAAAAATCTATTCCTGCATCCTGACAACTTCAGTGTGTTGCCAGCACACAGTTTTTCTGCCACCTGTTCCTTAAGGCAGTTTTGCCCAGCACTGTTGAAAAGGAAAACATTCACTGTGCCCTGGGGGAAATGAAGTGTGGAAGTCCCGTTATCACTGACAGAAGTTTTGCCTCTAATTCCCCATCTGCTCTTCTGAATGTTAACCTACGGTATTGGCACATAAGCTTAAATGATAAATAGGGATTCCAAATAGAAAGCAAGAAAATAGTCAGATAGGCTAGTGGTGTCTGCAAAAATGTGGTGTGGGCACTCATGTTTCAAAAAAGGGAAATTATAGGACAAAATAATGTTATGTCGATTGAGGGAAAATGCTAGCACAGAATAGAACAAAGTAATGTGTCAAAACCAGATTTTTTTTTTTTTGATCTCTAATCCATATGGGATCCTGCACAACTCTTCTTTACTATTCTTATTGTTATTTGTGTTTAGCAGCCAAGTAAAATAACACACGAGGCAAGAAATCTGAGAAGAGAGTAATAATGTGATGCATAGTGTTAACTCGCTGGTTTTGGAAATATCCATTTATCTTGGTTAAATGAAAGCTTAGCCCAAGTACTAAGCCAAGTAATCATGATTAGGGAGAGAAAAAGACATTCACCTCCTTGGAAACTCAATACTCTTCAACAGTAATAGCACTGCAGTGACATTGTTTGAAGCTGGACACTTGCTGTAATTAATATAGATTATTGCCATATGAGGAATAGAAGCATCTGTGCCTGCTCCTACCATTGTTTTCATTTCTAGACCAATTATGAGACCAAAATACATTGGGGTTTTGTTTCATGGACATGACCCCTTCGCTGTTCAGAATGCCTTGCTGGCCTCAGAGGACTGCAGAGATTTTTGTTCTCTTTGTTGGTTCAAAACTGCGTAGAAGGCAAATGTACACTGTTCTCTCTTATAGAGAATTTGTTTTTGTTCTTTCTCATCATCTTTTTTCCTGGCTCTCAAGAAAAATTGGTTTTATGCTAAAAAGTATATTACAAGAACACATCTATAAAGAAATTCACAAGCTCTCAAGCAATTGGTTTTCTAAGGAGGCTAAATCTGCATCTGTACCATCCAGTGTATCATGTACTGAACTCATCCACAAAGCAGGTGATTTAGTGCTTACACTGATTTTTTAACTAATAGACTGGTGCAGCACTGTACATCTTGTCTGTAGACATCTCTCTGCATTCAAAGGTCCTCCAGCAGGTCCAAGAGACCAGTCGTGAGGGAAGCACAACAGCCAGGCAGCTGGAGACCCGAGCTCACGCTCCTCTTGTTCCTCCAATCTAGTAATCTCAGACATTTAGTTCTCAACTAACTGTTCCTTGCATATGCCAGCAGATTTAATACAACATCGTTCATTGACAGCCAGGGAAACTGAACCAGCACATAGTTAAACAATTTGCTTGAACTTCCAGGTCACACTGGCAGGGCTGATCCAGCACTCCTGGTCCTCTTCCCTGGCCACTGTTTTGGATCAGATCTTTTACTAACTTGCCTGCACAAATCCAGTGCAAAAGCTGTTGCCTGCAAAGGCAAAGTAGCTTTACACCGATACCCAAAGCAGGAAGCCAACCTGCTTACTGGGGGAGCAGTGCGGGCTCGTGGACTTGGGCACTGGTCTGAATCAGGGATGAAGCCAGTGAAGAGCTTGTGCAAATCACTTACTTGCTCTGTGCCTCAGTGTTACACCTGCACTTTTGCAGTATTAACAGACATCTCTGCATAATGGTCTTTAGTAAGGTATGACATGTGAAACCTCAGCAGTGGGCTAGTATTCATGCTGACTGCCCGCTCATTAGCAGTGCACGCGTTCAGCCAGCTGCAGTCTGCTACACCCTCGTAAAAATTAACAAGCAGACCAAATGCAGACTGCTGTATTTTGCCACAGAAAATAAAGTCAAACAACAGCTAAAATTGGGGAGGGGGGAAAAGGGGAGCAGAGAAGGCAGACCAAAGGCAACATAAGAGTCGTATTTATTTTTTAATCCCATCTCTTTTAGTGTCTGTGATGAGCGCTGTAACTAAAGGAATCTAACTGAATTAGAATTTCAATATGTCCTGAGCAGATTGGAGCTGTTTCCATTCATGAGCAGCATGTCCCAGCTGTAATTGCCTGCTTGCTTATCCACACAGCTCTTTACAGCTAATCCAAATGTGGACTCAAAAATAAATAGTGCCAGAGCATTCACTTCCTGCTGGGCAGTAGTTTTAGCTCGCCTCTGCCTTTGCTTTGTTCCAGCTGGTGCTCTCCATGGCACGGTGACTGACTCAAAGGAGATAAAAGATGATTGACCCGCTCAAGGAATTAGGTGGGAGAAAAACCACTCCTGCCATATCTGCCCTGGCTGTTTGTGCTTTTCCTCTGGGTGCTGCTCTGTGTCTGTTTATCTTTCTCTGCCCTCACCTCTCTCCCCAGCCACATTGCTCGTGTGATCCCTAAGGGCTGCTGGTGCCCTCCCTGTCCCTAGCAGCACATCACTCTTTGCCTCCCTGTGCTCTCACCCGCAAAAGCACCATCAGGGTTTTAGCACTGCTTTCCTGAAATGAAACACTCTCTTCAGGGATATTTAAAAGCTGTGTACTTCTCAGATCAGATCTTCTCTGGAGGGGTGTAAAGCTGAGGCACAGCTGCACAAAGCTGGAGCTGTAGGGGATGTCCCATGGATGGGACTTGGCTCTTCCCCAAAACAAGGCTCTGCCTTTGCTCTCTGACATGGGAATCTGTATGTGTCTTGGCTCTCCTCGCTGCATGGAAGGTGGTTGTCCACCATCTTTTAGGCTATTTTCTCTACTACATCCACAGAATTCCTGGGAGACTTTGGCCAAGTCTCAGCAGCCTCTGTGCCTCTGTTCATCACCTGTAAAAAGGCAGTGCCAACACCTTGTAGCTTCACAGTTTGGGGTGTAAATCCCAGGGCCCTGAGATGACAGTGGGACATATGAGCTGACTCAGAAGCCACTTCACTTCAGCATAATCAGAGGAGTCCAGCTCCCACTGTGCAACAAATTATTCTTAAAAATAGCCTTTTTAGTATCCAAAAGGGCTTCCTGTAAGATCTGGTCAGGTGGGTACCCAAAAAATCTCAGCTGGGGAGAAGGTCATTCCCTCTTGATGACCATCAAAGAGACTGACTTCAGTGTGGAGCTAGAGCTGGAAACACCTCCCAGCCCTGGGAGGAGCAATGCAGCAGTGAGCCTCCACTTCGTCTCCTTTCTCGCACCCTCTCTCCATTTCCCACTGGGCTTATCATGGCATAATCACAAGGCACAGAGCACCTTCACTGCCACCCATGTGCTTTTAGCCAGCCAGCCTGCTCCGAGGCCATATAGCTCTTCTGGTGCAGTGCAGTACCTACAGTGATATATCCCTCTGCAATTACAGAGAAGTGTGCTAAGATTTAGAGAGCATCAAGTGAGGTAGTGCAGCACTTTCGCTGCCTTCATTCTCACCCCCAGGATCCTTCCTCATCAGTGTAATGCTACCTGGTCTTTGGCAGAGCAGATCTCCCCATAAAACTGTCCTGGCTCAATTGACTAGGGGCACGTTGCAGGGGGATGACCCAGCGCCTGCCACTGCTGCACCCCCTCCCAAAGCCAGCCCATTTTACAGGCAGATTGTGCCCTTCTCCGAAGCCAGAGAGCAGCTGAGATGATGAATATAGTGCTTGTCCAATGTGTCACTTGCTATGTAAATTCAAATTCGGCACAGGAAGCCAAAAATGTTTGCAGAGTCCTGACAGGCAAAGGGGACAATTATCCTCAGCTCTTCCTCACAAACTTTGATCCCTGGTGACTGCAAGGTGCCAAGAAAGGCATTGCCTCATGCTTGGATTGCAAATTCACCCACACCTAAATATGAGGATGGTAATAAGGGCTGGCTCTTCACTAGATGCTCTGCTACCTGGATGTGGCCTGAAAATGTCCTCTGCCAGGTACAGTGATGGGACTAGCACATCCCTTGTACAGATGAGGAAGCTGAGGCCATAGCGTCAGACTGCTCTGAGGTGGCCAGAAGGTCGCCAAAGAAGACAAGTTGGGACTCTCTTGCTTGTGATGATAGACAGTAGCTCCCTCCTTTGTAGCTGACCTGGGGACACAGGAATTTCTTCAAAAAGTTGCTGTTTTGATCAGCTAAATCAGAATAATTAAGACTAACACAGTACAGCCAGAGTGAGTGAAACAAGTCATCAGGGGGATAGTAATATGTAGGAAGAGCCACTGGGAAAAAAAAAAAAAAGAAGAAAAAAAAAGCTACCACAGAGCACCAGGTCCTTCACGGCTCGCTCATACAGCCAGAGTGAGTGAAACAAGTCATCAGGGGGATAGTAATATGTAGGAAGAGCCACTGGGAAGAAAAAAAAAAGAAGAAAAAAAAAAAGTGGAGAAAGAAGTTAAAATTTAAAGGGTTGGGAAGAATAAAGACTCTAAAGTCTACAGCCATGCTGTGTGGGCTACTTAGACTCGTACTAGGCAGGTAGATCTTAGGAAAGGGGAAGCCTAGGGATGACAGGCATCATTAAATGGCAAGGCTTGAAAGTCTTTTCAAAACAGAAAGCCAACACTGGAGGAAAAAAACATCATGAGATGGAAACCTGGAAGATTTAGATGTTACTTTGGAATATTTAATTTTAAAGTGTAAACATACTGCATGTTGTCATGTAGCAAAGAGGTATAGATACCTCAGCCTTTCTGAATATCTCTCTTACTCCTGTATATACTGGGGAGAGGAAATTAACAATCGTAAAGTATGATTTGAAGTTAAAAGAAATTTTGGCTTCGAAAACAAAATCAAATGCCATTGTGTTCCACACACAGCTAAGCTGCATCATCATGTGATGGTTTCAGTCATTACTGGCAGCCCCGTTCTCCTCCTCCTTTGGACATGGAGTGTCCTAGACATGCCTGTACCATGGGAGCCCAGCAAGACCGCCCTGGGTCCAGGGTGTCTCCCTCATTCAGCTCAAAAACTAGATGGAGACCTCAGCTCTGAGCTCTGGGGAGATTTAGGAGAAGGGCCAGAAACAGAGGTGAATTCATTAATGAAACATCATTAGCCATCAGGCTTCCTAAACGCTTGTCAATACATTAACACCAGCTGCCCATTGTTCATTTTTCCCTTGCCATAATGAGAAACCCCAAATTCAAGGTCATCTGCCAGCTGGGTTAGTCAGTTAGTACAGCCGGAGCTCCTGAGATGCTCCAATGAGAACAGTTATTTATGTCGCACTGTCCTGCACTGTGCCCATTAGCTTGTGGTACAGCAAAGTCCAGTCATGAGGCAGAAATACAACGTTTGATATTGCTGTTGCTGCTTCACAATTTAGTGTTGCTGCTGCCAGAGCGTTAAATGTTCCCTAAGTGGTAACTGTCTTCTACTAATGCAGATGCATTTCTTTTATGAGTTAGCTTATTGCTGTTCTTCTTGGTCCATGCTTGCTGTTCTTCTGTTGTGGCCGCAGACAAGTGGGATTAGGGCAAGCAGATACTGTGCTCAGATGGAGACCTGCAGAGAAAACAGGTATTTTAACTACAGAAGAAGCACTGCCCTCTGAATTGTGTCAGAACAGGGGAATTGCAAACCTCCCTTGGTACATGTGTATTGGGGCTTCCACGTCACACCACGGCCACGGTCATAGCAAGTCTCACTCAGATACCCCAGGCAGATGCCTGCTCAGTTTTTACCACCTAGTTGTGTTTCTCCTCACCCTCTCCCTGGTGTAGCTCTGCTTCCATCTACCCCTTCATATTGCCATGGACCATACCTAGGAGTCAGAAACTTCAGGCGCTGGTTTTAGTCCTGGGTCCAGCTCTTACATTTTTTTAATATCGGGACTAGAAAACTCCCCTGGATCATCTCTTGAATCAGACAGGAGCATCTTAATTTAGTAGTTACCTCCACCACTCTGCATGGGAAACTATTCCACGCACTAAGGCACCTGAATGCCAGACTACCCAGCAGTCAGGCTATACTTTACATCAGAAATCCAGCAGGCCATTTTATTTATCTCCCATCCTTCATCACACAATACTTCTCCCTGTTTTCTGGCTCAGGCCATAGGAAAACATACTATGATCAGACATAGGCGTGGGTAAGACCTATCAGGGCATAAAGTCTAACTGTCCATATTCAGTAAATTCACCTCAAAGTGAACCACCATCCCCTTACAGGCTGCCTTTGATG
The DNA here is from genome assembly GCF_000699145.1 of Aptenodytes forsteri. Taxonomy (NCBI): domain Eukaryota; kingdom Metazoa; phylum Chordata; class Aves; order Sphenisciformes; family Spheniscidae; genus Aptenodytes; species Aptenodytes forsteri. The sequence goes on from NW_008796193.1 coordinate 6,099,499, forward strand.
CCTGGTTTCAGCCTCTTCCTTTTCCCATGGACAATGGTGGGTGGGACCACCCCAAAAAAAGGCTCTCCAGCCATGAGAAAGACCAAATATCTCCCATCACTCAGCAGCAGCCACCCTGTCTGTTCAAGAACTGGCCCTGACTGCTGTGTTGTGGCACAGAGAGAGGTTAAAAGGTTCACTAGTGGGAAAACTTCAGGGCTCACAGGGAACTGCCTCAGGTTTAAAATAATCCTCTGGCTGGGAAATGTTGGGATGAAGCATCCAGAGCGCTTGGCAGCATGGACAGTGCAGGACGTGGGTGTATTCAGACAAAGGTTAAGAGGTCAGTGATTATATCTTTAGGTGAATGTTCAGCTTTTGCTGGCTTCTGATGACTCATGGTGTCTTTTATGAGGCAAAATTAATACAAGTGCTTCTCTTTTTACAGTGGCCACATTGGCCAGGAAATGAAATGCCATAAGGAGAGCAAAGCTCATTAGTTTGGTGCCATAAATGGTTCTCCAAGGTCTCAGAAACCGTATGATTAACATAAACATAGACAGAGGCAATTACAAATAAACACACATATAAAACCCAGCTTTCCATCTAAAAATGTGGTCCGCAATATCCCTCTTTGACTGTTCACAGATGTGGTGACCTAGAGGTAAGGGACTTTTCATATAAATCATGACATAAACCAAAGCCTGAGGAAGGAAAGCAGCCAGCCCAGAGTGAAAGTGAGGACAACAGAGCACATAATATAGTTACCAAGGTACCAGCTAAGGATTTTGAGATTCACCCTCAGAATTACATCTTTTTTTGAGCAATTTGAAGCAAATGCTGCCCCAGCATGTTTTCTTCACACTGCAGTCCTCTCTTAGGTGGTTGCTGTTGGGTGAACTTGTTGACACTCCTTAGGACGGGGCAGAGTAGTTCTAATCTTATAAGAACTATCTCAAGTCTTCATGTTGCAATAGCTGAAAAAGTAGAAACCTTGTCAGGTTTTCTAGTGAGGTCCATAAAATTTACCAGAAGATAATGTTCAAGAGAAGGATGAGAATGGGGGAAGATGGGAGGAGTGGGTCAGCCCTGGGGAGACCCACTGTGTCAGCATCGCGGGCCCTTAAAGCTGACAAAGTGGCCAGTGCAAAGCAGTGAAGTGCCCTGGGCACGGGTGTACAGGTATTCATAGGAGATTGTATACTTTTTACTCTGCGTTTCTCTCTTAAACATTGTGCATTTATTCAGAATAGATCCAAACGCCAAGAACGAGGCGTTTTGTAAAAACCAAAGCATGGCCTCCTTGCCTGTCTCTGTGGCAACCACGCCGAGAGACAACTGTGTTGATGCTACACTGGGTAAACAATGAAGGCGACAGCAATGTTCAGGCAAAGTCAAGCAGAAAGCCCAGGGTCCAACCCAGCATCCTGACTCTAAGAGCACACAGCAAAAGTCACATCAAGTACAGCAGTTTGCTGGTAACCTGCCCTATAGGAATATCGCCTACAGACTCCTGATGGTCAAAAAGCAGCTTGAAGGACCTCTACTAAATGTTTTTTTAACAGGTATTGTCATGACTTTAGGTGCTCTGTCTGTTCAAGCGATAGTACAATCCACTTGTACTCTAAATGCCAGGCTGACATCCTGCAGTAATGAGTTTCACAGCCTGATTACTTGTTGCATGGTAAAAATACATTGCCAGCAGCTGACTCAGAGAGGCAACAGGCAAAAAAAAAGTAGTGCTACTTGTTTTTTCAGAAAAGAGAGAGGGGACAGGGAAGGAAGGGGGGGTTCACAGTCCTTCCTTGGGATTAACTCAGGGGAAGAGAAAGGCATGGAAGTTTGCTAACTGACCTGGTGGAGCAGGACATGGTCATGTAGGTTGTAACTGTTCTAAGTTACAAGTCCTCCAAAGGCCTTCAGAGGAGGGTCTTGGGGAGTTTGCGTTGTTACTGTTCTGCAAAAGGCTCTTACCTTACAGCTAACCCCCACCTAAAGGAAACATGGACTTTAGTCGCTTACATCTGACCTCTGCTGTGATGTCATCAGTGTAACAATTTTCCACAAAATTAGGCATGTAATGCTGTGTTAAATAGTGATGGTTAGCTTGGAGTGCCCGACTAATGAAGCAGGTAACGTTAATGCTATCACATATGGACTGCTCTAGGACACTGGCACTATAAGGGACTCTGAAATCACTCTGACTTTTTGGGGGAAGAAAGACACCCCTTTTCCTCCCCTGCCATCTCCTTGGTGGGACAGATCCCTCTCACCTAGCTCTTGTACCAGTGGTGCTCCTGCAATTTGCTCTGGAGCTTGTGAACCTGCTTCCCTGCCCAGGCAGTCCTGCCCAGGTGTCCCTGTTGACTTAGACAGGCAGCAGAAGCTGCTGATCACCTCTAATGTGTGCCCAAGTTTTGCTTAATTAAGAACAGACTCTCTAATAGCATTCACCACCATCTCCTGACAGCTCTGGGACCACTCAGGCTGTGGCAGCACAGCCAGCCAGGCTTTCCTGTCATGCAACTCACCTGTGACATCCTAAAGTGTGCAGTGGCAAATATATATATATATAAAAAAAAATTTATTTTCCAGCATTAAGGGGCTCAGCATGGGACGGGTCTCAGTCCAATATCCAATGTGGCCTCCAGGCCCTTGGATAGTTGCTCTGAGCCCTCCTGCATTGCTCGATGCCGAAACACCAGCTCATTCGGCGTAGGCTTGGCAGTCGCTGTTGTGCTGTCTGGGGGAGTGTAGGGGCGATCTTACATAGCAGAGTGAGGATTAGACCCAAGGCCCTGTGACCCAAATTTCTGGCCACGATCACTATAAAAACACTTCTTAGTCAGTGGCTCTATTGATTAGATCCTGGTAGGTGTTATTTCACCTTCTAAACTATAGTTATTTCAGGGAGAAAGTGCCTCTTCTTATTGCTTAATCCCCAATACTTAACTACAGTGGTTGTAAGGAAAGAAAAGACTGGTTTTTGGCTCTCAGAGCTGCAGTGATGACCAGAGTCAAGGAAAGGGTTCGGGGAGATTCCCCTCCTTCTGCCTCCCTTCTTTTGGGCCACCTTCTTGTCCAATTTGTTGTGCATGAATGCAGCACAAAAGCTTTGTCAGATATTACTGTCTGTTATTTCAAGCAAGCTCCCTGCCTGCAAGCCCCAGTCCCGAGCCAGCATCTCTGAGCATCGCAACAACAGGGAGCAGCAGGATCCCAGCAGGGAGGAGGTGACGGGGTCACCAGTTTGGCCAGTTCACCCAGTTTGTGAGTTTGGCCTGGGTCTGCGCCATGGACCCCGTGGTGGGGCTCTGGGCTGACTCCAGATGGAGAGCCCGGTCCCTTGGCACCCATCAGCCTGTCTGCATATGGATGGATTTTGACTCCTGTCCATGTCAGTCTTCCCCTGCAGCCACCTCTACAGGATTTAAGTATTCTCTCAGGTTCACCACTATGCAAACACTGAAATTATCCCTTTGCATGAGTATGTAGATAGTAACATCACAGACTTTTTCAGGCGAGGAGCACTGAGGAATTCATGTGCCTTCTCTGCTGACAGCATCAACAGCCGGGTTTATTTTTCAGTGAGCTAAAGAATGGCCCCAGTATATGAAAGACTTTGGCATTAAAGTATTTGGTATCTGGAATAATCTGGAATATTTTTTTTTCTTAAGCCTTTCTCTGAATGCAGTAAAAGCACAAAGTGCTGTGCCATGAAATAATGTGAAATACAGCCCTCACCAAGAAGGGCCAAATTTTCAGAGATCGAGATTTTAACTGAGCCTCACTAAAACCAGGAGCAGATTAGGAGGAGCTACGAGGGGAGCTGTCGCCCCACTAGCAGGTCCAATACAGCCTATGCTTCCAGCCTGGCAATGAAGTTACCATCTGGAAAGATGGTTGTTCACATTCAGTTGATCTAGGGTAACCAAAATCTGCTACAAATAACATAGATATAGTGAATGTGCCTTGAATCAGGGCAAGAGAGCAGCAACACTTCTTGAGATCCTTTCAACTCTGTATTTCTGATTCTGTGAGATCTAATTGAAGTACAGGGTTCAAATTCAGTTCTTAAAATGAAACCCCTCAGACTTTTCCCCTCGTCAGAAGACCCTGAGAGCCTGAGAGAAGGCAGCAGGTCTCATAGCCTGCTGTGAAACAGAGAAGCCCCTGGGCAGGCATCTAACTGGTCTGGTCAGATGGCTTTGGGACAGTAATTTCTCTGTGGGAAAAGACATCTTTGTCACATCAGTTACATTTGCACAAAATGCTGCATTTACGTCTCATACTTGTGCCTCATTCAGACACCTCTCTTTAGAGCCTCATCACACTGATAGCTGCCGTACAACCAATAAGCTGTAATGAACATGTGTGTGCTTAAACAATAGCCACTTTCTACCCCCAAAATACTGCCATAGGAACATTGGATGCAGCTATTACCTTTTCTTAAACTACCGATGATTTCTTGTCAGTAGTGCAAATCCTTTGCAGTATGGAGCATAGCTAAGCCTGATTAGCCAGGATCACATTTTACCAGTGGGGCTAATGAGATTTATCCTTCATTCCCACACACTGATCTGTCATGCCCATTGTTTTACATCTCACCTTGAGTTAACAAATGGTCCATCTTCAGAGCACACTGGGTATGGCCACAGGGGATTTGGCACGCTGGATATAATGTGGTCTGCCACATTGGATGGGCAGTGACAAAAATTATCCCTCTTCCCCCAGGTCCTTCCATCGTCCCACTGCAGCGAGCAAAGCCAACACTGGGCAACCCTCTAAAATGTTTATTTGGACCAGTGGCCGGAGCTCTACATCTTACAGACATGATGAGAAAAGGTAAACGGCATCTATGCTGATTGTCTTTTACAGGTTTTGAATTTTTAAGACTGTGGCCTGTAGCTTTTCTTCAGTGGTGGCACTGGAGAAGTGAGAGGGATGCAAAGGGTGTATCCCTCCTTGCCTTTCACACCCCCCCTGGCTACTGCTCCACCAACAACAGGACCAGCCGATGAGTGCCAGGGTTACCATGTGAAGCCAAAACAGAGTGGAGGGACAATGCCAGAGCCATGGCCAAAGTCTTCCTTGTCCTCAAGTCAGCAGCAGCACACCATGACCATCTCCGAGGTCAGCACACAGACATCGCACATTTAAAAGCACACTAATCCCCAGCCACAGGTTTGCAGCCCCAGCTCCAATCCCTGTGAAGCCTTTATGCCTTTTGCAGGTGTCCTGCTTCCAGCCATCAGCCCACACCACTCCCGCACCGCCCTCCAGACAACACACACAGTGCCTCCTCTCCCCCAGCCAAATCATTGCCCTATATAACTTTTACACATCTGGATGGTGCATTTGGCTGTAAGAGATGTTTTCTGTTTATATGCATGTGTGTGTGAGGGTGAGCCTGTGCGCAATACATTGCACAGTGCCTGGTGGATGACAAGCAGCTTAAAAGTGAGCTGATTACTGGTAGCCCGCCAGCCCACTTTACTGGTGTTGCTGGAGGGAATAGGCTGAAGGAGACAGAGGAATAAATGAGTTACTGGATCTCCCAGGGGAGCAGGGAATTACACAGAAGAGAAGGAAAGGGAAGGAGAGGTTTTAAGTCCACAGGCAAAGGCGGCACTCAGTTGGGAATGAAAGAAGTTAAATATCACTGATGAAAGAACAATTGTCAGTAATGCTCAGACTCATCCTTCCAAAATCTCTCTCCTTTCTAGTGAGATTTGCCAGACAGCTTGTCTTGTCGCAACCAGACACACTTCCCTTTCTTTTCTTTTCTTTACCCCTGCCCTCCCTTGCCTCCTCTCCTTGAGTTCCCCTTGTGGTCACTATTAAATGTAATCACAAAAAATCAGACTCGGGTGAAACAAAAACAGAGGTCAATGTATCCACAGTGCCAATTAGCAAAACACACTCTTCAGTTATTCTAATGAGACATTACTGCTGGCATCTGCTTGGGAAAATGCACTCATGAGTTCAGGCAGCAGAGCTGCCCTCAGGACGCCACGTCTCTTCGGAGACTTGGTCCATTTGCTGAACTTTTCTACAAAGGCTGCATAGGTGTTCAGCTCTTTTGATACTCTGATCCCAAGCAGATATCTTGAAGCCACAAAGGCCAGCTTGGCAGCAGGTTTCCATGGACTTTCAGTTGGAGCTGGTTATCTAACTGCCTCATGTACTTCTGCAAGTCTCTTTAATTGAAATTTTCCCCAGGCTAATGCTCTTCTGCGTTAAAACACTGTCATGGACAGGACGGTCCAAGGTCAGACACTTGTAGGAGATATCTGCCCACAAGTTGGGCTGGCTGGAAGCCATGTGCTGCGATTAGCACGGCCTTCAGCTCACACCATGCCCCACAAGTGGGACTTATTAACTTGGGCTGAGCGCTATGCTAAACAGGGCTCACCGGCACCTGGTCAGCTTAAATGCTGGGCAGAGCTTGTCCTGTCTGCCTGCAGAAATAGGGAGGTAGGGAGCTGTATCTCTGTACTTACACACCAGCCGTGGCAATTTCAGGTGCCTTTTCAAGCCTTCGGGTGGGTTTATTTCCCAGGTGGTCCTGTAGAGCTGTACAGAAGGAATTGTTCATACCCTGTGCGTGATTAATAAAATGCAGGAGGGAAAGGGAGGAAGAGAAAATGGAAATAGGAGAGTGCTGACTGCAGCCTCAGGACTGCAGAAGAAAGGTGTGAACACTGAGCAAGTGTTGCTGGTGGAAGAAACTCATCCACCAGCATCTGGCAGTGATTTTAACACGTGTAAGGTCACCAGCAGCATCACTGTATCAAACAGGCAGTGCATTTTAGAGAAATGACTTCCCTTAAATGACCCTTTCCTAGGAATTTTTGTTCTTTAAACTTCAGACAGGAAGATTGTCATCTGGGGCAGCAAACTTTTCACCTAACACATGCCACGACTGCTGACTTTTGAGGGGTCACACCATAATAACACCCTGTGCAGCAATGGGTCACTTGCTGTGGATAAATTGCCTCCTCCTGGGTGGGAGGTGTCTCTTCAGGAATCTGCTTTTGCAGGATTGAGCCCAAAATTGATGTATTGCATTGCTGTTTTAGACAACTGCTGTTTCCCAACTGCCACTTTTTAGGCTTTGGAAACTAGTCAAGCCCTCATTCTTTCTCAGCTGTCAATTATGTCTTCCACAACATTGTAAGCTTGGAAAACCAAAGCACTGGTTTTGTTTGGTTCAGTTCAGTCCAGTTTGGTGGGGAAGAGGGAAGGAATTGAGTGACTGTTTGTAATGATAGGAATCCTTCTACAACCATCACTGAGACTTTTGTGAGAGCTCCAGAGAGATTTCCTGTTGCCATAGCTCTAATAACAAAGATTGATGCAGCTAAATATACCCTGTAAAGAAAAAAGTAAAGAAATTGGCTTCTGAGCAGAAAAGTCCCTGAGCATTGGGAATTCTGCAGGTAAGATACAGGAGGTCTTTTGACCCTTGCATTCAAGGATTTCTGATATCAGTAAACACCTCAACATGAGGTAATTTGAGTGACATCTGCATAATAACTGTGATATCAGAGAACTGAATGAGAATTCAAAGTCACTCTGAATAATTCAGGCAGGCAGGTATCCCCATGTGACAAGCCTCATGACTGCACAGTGCTGGAGGAGGCAGCCTCCCCCTCAGTGCCACACCATGGTCCATTTGCAAGGGAATGAATCTGAGGGTAGGTAGTTTGTGTATATTAAAAAAAAAAAAAAAAAGAAATTGCAGGTGCTTGGTTATTCTAGATTTCCAGGGAGGAAACTTTGCAGTGTTCTTAGATCTACCCATTTTGGAGCAAAACAAGAACTGTTGTACTGGGTCAGAAGAAGCATTACTTTAGCCTTTTCTGCTCTACGTGGCAGTGGCCAGTTGCAAGCCCTTGGCATACCGGACCATTCCTAACACATGCCGATAAATTCATCATATCCCTGGAGCTGTGGAGCAGTCCTGCACCAGCAGAGCACAGAGCACATAAGATGCACATGGCATGCCTCATCCTTCACATAACCGAGTGCTAAAAGGCCACGTTCCTCATGATGGCAAAGAAAGGTTTTGGCTGCAGCAAATATGAGTAACTCTACAGAAAACGTAGAATTTCTTATTAAGGCCAGTACGCTTAAACCGGCACTGTAATTCTCCTTGACTGTCTCATGTTCAGGTTGAGTAACGTAACCTGGGCTGCCTAATTTCATCACACAGGTCCTCCCTAAGCATTCCTCTGGAGATCACGTAAGGAGCTGCTGACCACGTTGCAGAGGGATCCCCGCACTGCTGCTGTGCAGAGATATGGAGAGGGAAATCTCTGCTCTGTCCCCAGCAGGCATGGTCACAGCCGAGATTTCCTCTCTGGCAGCTGAGCCCGGGTAGAGCAGCCAGCCCATATCCTCTGAGCGATTTGGCAAAAGGAACACAGAGATTTAGCAGGGGAGAACTTCAGTTTGGAAACAATCAGGAAAGCAAAGACCTTTTGTCCTTGGAGGCTTGCTTTCTATTAAATGTCTTTGCACAGGGCAGAGAGACCCCATGTTCTGACAGCTGGGACTTCTTTAAAAACAAACAGCCCCCCTCGGTGTCATTTTTGGGGAGTGATCACAGGTAATCATAAGTATTAGATGGAGTCACCTAGATGAGTAGTGTCTGGGATGCAGTGATCTGTACTTAAACACACTGCAGCAGTCACCTGATTGTGGCTGTGCAGTCCTGGGATCCAAAATCAGCCGGCTAAGCATGGCGCTCTTCCAGCTCACCGAGCAGAAAGAGGTCCCTGGGCTGTGCCAAAAGTTCACACGTACACAAAATCTCCCTCACAGAGCAGCACACACGTGTGCAGGCCTCCGCTGCTGCTCCAGCTAAGGAGATGACAAGGCTGCTCTCTTAGTGGCAAAATATTCTGCACAGCGTATCATGTCCCCCAAAACCAGGGCTCTCAGGGGCAAAAACGTGAAGTCTGGTAATAACAGATGTTCCCAGTATCATCCAGAGCAAATTGGCACCTCCCCAACACAGACACAAGTGGGGAGGAGGAGGAGGAACGGTTACTCAGCATCTCTCCTGGGCTGCGTCAGGACCGGTGCATCATGCGCTGGCACGTGCCATGCCACCGCACGCCTTGGCGTGTGTTACCAGACTGACTCCTGGCAGGGATTCAGGAGAAAGCCCTCAGTAAGGTGCACCAGGCTACCACTTTCCTGTTGTTCGGGGCTTTGAATAACAAATATTTGCGAAAGAGCAACCGAACGACTGCTCCGAGTGTGGCCCCCAAGGCAGAGCTTTGTTTAGCTTTATTTACCATAGCAGGCGAGCATGGGAGATCCGCCTGGCAGGTGGTCACCGCACACTGTCCCCTTTGCCAGTCACCTGCCAGATAAATCATTCCTACAACATACCCTTCAGTCCATCCTTTTTTACCTCTCATTGCACATTTCTTGGCTCAAGGCCACATGGGAAGTATTTGTAACCATTCTCAATTAGCTATTTGTTTTTAAATTGTCCATTTGTATCCCTTTTATGTCCTAGCTGCTCTGGTGACATTAGTGAGCGATTGCACTGTTTCTGTTTTATGTCTACACGCTGACATAAGTTATGCTGTGTGATTGGTTAATGTGCTGGAACTGCATGACAATCTCTGCCTTCCTGCCTGCTTCCATTTGGGAGCAATGCAAATCCTAATAGCAGCTCTCAGAGTTAAATACAGTTTGATAAATAATAATAGAAAAGTAACATTAGATTATTACTCTACATTACTTCTTTAAAGGCAATTGCATCTGCCAGTTCACAACATATTTTTTCTCCCCAGCACCAGAAAAAAATTTGACAGGTTGAATTACCATTTCATTTCCAACTAGGAAAACATTGGCAAGCTTTAAAGATGGTTCTGAAGAGAAACCATGGACATCTAAAGATGTAAATTATAGTTGGATGAAGAAACCTCAAGGGGTCTTAGGTATGGGAGACTATCGACTGCAGTATCATCTAAGCAAAATTTTTCCTGTAAAACCCCACACCATATGTGCTTTTCCTCACTATGACTCATCATCTAAATACAAATTCAACTCCAGTTTCAGGGATTTTATGATTAAACCTATTTTCTTGTTTATACTGTGTTTATGTATGATTTTACATCTGTCTGAACTCTATTTCTTTGCCCCTATTGCTGAATGTAAGTTATATGGTTTGTCTGACACACAGCGCTTTTTTCCAAGGTTGAGTGAAACTTGGCAGTTTCAGCTTAAATGAGTGGTGGGTTTGCTGGAGCCCAAAGTGATGTTGATGTTGCTCACCTGCCATTTTGCAGACAGTAGAAGAGGAACTTCTTCCACGTGTACTACTATGTCCATGTTATGGTGGTGCCAGGGCTCAGAGGTGTGCGGTTCACATGCTTCGGGTGCTGCCTGGATGATTCAAAAGAACCGTAACAGAAAACACAGGAGATTTTGACCAGCCTCAGGTCTGTAAGTACATTTTAAACCCACAAAGTTTGAGTGTGTTTGAAATGTACTCAAATACTTCCTTCTTCACCATTGTGTCCTCATGACCCATTGAATCATCAAAGGCTCGGAGATGAAAGAAGGACTTATGGTTAGAAAATGCAAAGGACTCTCTGCTGAAGGGGAATGGTTTGTTGTATCTTCTTTTTTTTAATCCTATAACAAACAGCTTTGGTGGATAATTTTCTGCAAGGTTTTTCATTGTAATGAGTAACTGCGTTTCCAGAAAGCTATTTTATAAATAAAGTAAATAAGCTTCCAAACAAAAAAACCCACAGAAATCAATTGCAAAATCCCCATAGTATTTCATGGGCTTTGAGTCACACTGAGGGTGAAAAATTACCCAAGCCACTAGCTTGTAGGGAATCAAAAAAGAATGTGATCCTTTCAGATAATTTTAGTGACGACTTTCTTCAGGCTATTTTCTACATATGGTAACATAAGACCTGTTACCATATTCAACTGAAGAAAAGACACCTCATATAACTAAACATCTTCTAGTGGCCTAAGCTGGCATTGACAGGTCAAATTCACCTATGGTATAATTCAACTGAGCCAATGAAGCTGTACCAAAGAAGGATTTACTGAGCTGTCACAAGTGTCTAATTTTTATATTTGCTATAAGAGGTTTTTACCTTTTCAGAAATGGCTGTAAATTATTTTGGAGATGAATAAATTTCCACTAGGTCAGAGTGAATCCGATGAAAAAGGACACCTGAGGACCCTTAAGCCTTTCTCTCTCACGAGATGGGTATGGAGGTGGAACTACCCACCTTGTAGAGGGTTCATTGGTTAAATATGAACTTCACATAAGAATGTATTATTTTCAACCTCAGAAATATTTACCAAAAAATCAGGGATCATGATCTACTGGACAAAAGGAAAACAGTCACAGCCCTAAAAGCTGGAGAAGACCGGGCCATACTCCTCGGGCTGACCATGATGGTGTGCTCTATCATGATGTACTTTCTCCTGGGAATCACCCTGCTGCGGTCTTACATGCAAAGGTAATTTCATGATGGTTACCCTGATCTCACACTGTCTGCTTCAGCTGACTTCTCATGGCTTATTCCTTTGACTCTTTTTATTAAAGTTTTATAATTTTTCCTTTGGTCAACATAAACCTGATTCTCCACTTCCTTACCCCAATATAAATTAGGCATAACTACAGTGAAAGCGAGATGAGTAATACTGGCATAAGTGAGGGAAGAATTAGATCCCTGTTTGACGACATCTTGATCCGTAGGCTTTAGACTTGTCACAGTTTAACGCCTGTGTAATATCCGTATCAGCTGGTCAGCAGTCTGCTGAACCCTGTAAGCCTCTCAGGGGATGCTGCTTCAAAGCCCAGTCAAACTCAGGAGAAAACAGCAAAAATATTTAGCAGCCTCAGGAAACAGCACACTTTCAAATGAAGAATGGAGAATTAATTTGGGAAAGAAATCAAGCTGCTTTGTAGCATGTAGTTTTCCACGTAGGTTATTACTTTCATTTTAACAAGTGAAATCCTCCTGAAATATAGTAATTTGCTGAAAGTGAAAGATCGCCTTTCATCATTACTGCACTGCACTTAATTTTTCTGAGGCCTTCTCTGGCTTCCTTCTCTGCCACAGAGCAGAAGGTTTGGCCTGTGATTCATTAGCAGCATTTGAAATCACTTTTCAAGCACCAGCCCTATTTAAAATCCAGCCCAGGCTGTAATAAGACTGTCAACCATACTTCTTCTGCCCTGATCAGTGGAGTTAGAATGAAAACTGTGTAATTGGGGATCAAAACATTAGTCTGTTATGCCCAAAACCACCCTGAGGCAGCGGCCAATACCTGGCACATTTTGGTTTATGCACCACAGGCTTCTTCTCTAGGCATATACAATAAGTGCCTACAGTTAACTGGTTTGAACATCCTCAATTATATTAGTGTACCTGCAGGAAAATATTCCTTCTTGACCCTGCAACAATACGGAAAAAGTAGCGATGCCTGAGGATGAACTGTACTGATTTGCAGCATCTTATTTGTGCGATAAAGGTATTTGTCCCTTTTAAATCCCGGCAAAGTTTAGATTTTGAAAACAGAGATCAAGACCTGTTAAGTATCCAAGAGCATTTGCTTTTCCAAATTGCTCTCCCAGACCTTTCAGCAATATCAGGGTCAGTTGCAGACGCTGCTAAGGTCAAAATTGCTCATGTGGAAAGAGATGATTTATATTACAAACCATGTGAAAAATTGCCAGAAGATATCAAAACACCTACGAAGTATCAAATATTCCATCTTCACAAGTCCGTTGTAGGCAGGTGTTACTTTATTACCCCCATGCATGAATAAAACAGCAGTCAAAAAGGTGAAAGTGAGGAGAAGACAACCTAGGAGTCTTTGCTGTCACTTCTCTTCACACAGCCAGATCTCCTTAGGGGTTGTTCTCCTTTACAGACAGCAATACCCCTCCAAAAAAATACTGCCTGGGAAGGGAAAAAAAAATCCTTTCACTTGATTTCCCCCCAGAAATCATAGCATAATTTAATATAAATGTAAAACGGAATATACAAGCAGAATTACTGCCAGAGTAAAATACCAAGAAAATTAGTCAGAAATCTTTGATATCACTTACCATGTAAAGCCTTTTGTAGGTTTGGCAAGGGATGGGCAGACCCTCAGCCCATTCATGGGGAGGGGCAGGACAGCTGCACTGGGTGTGAGCTGAGGGGCTGAGCAGGGCTAAAGGGGAGCCCTGGGGTGAAACCTTTCTCCAAGACCATGAAGGGCCTCGCACAGAGCCCTCAGTGTGCCATTCCCACTGCTCTCGTTGCTAAGGAAAATACAGCTGTAGATTTTTAAATGCACGCAAGAAACCCAAGTGAACATTGCCAGTGCACAGCCAGGCTCCATCATTCCGGTTTTAGCCTCTGGTGAACGGGAGATAAGCTGAAATCCTCCAGAACGATTACATCACCTGGCTTAACTTATGGAAAACCAAGCAAGCTGCCTCTAGAAAAAGCTTTTCCACAGGTGGGACTGCATGCGGTACCACTTGTGTGTTAGTGTGTCTTCATGCATATGAATATACACACCCTGGTAATTCAAAGTTGCCCTCCCAGCCTTCACTTTAAATTGAACTGGACTTGGTGGTTAACCGTCAAGTCTTGGTCCAGCGTGTCCCGTCATGCAGCACTGTGTGTGTTGTGCTCTTCCCAGGGCAGGCTGCTCAGTTTTCTTCCCTGATATGTCTGCTGATTTCCTTTGGTTTCAAATATACCTTCTCCAGAATAAAAGTTCCAGTTCCCTTTTCATTTATACATAGACATAAGTGAATCAGGTATTTTTGTGCCCAAAGCACAAACTTTAGGTACTACAGAATAATTTAATCTGTCTGCGATGTGTGACGTGAGAAAGTCCAGCCTTTGCTCAAAGCTCTGCAACATGTATCATCTCCTACAAGATGCCCCCTGGTATATCCCTGATGGAAAGCCTGAGCTGTGTTTAGTGCTTATTGCCCATTCTTGCCATGCCCTAACGTCTCTTTTTTTCCTACTTAGTGTCTGGACAGAAGAGGCTCAGTGCTCGCTTCTCAATGCATCCATCACAGAAACCTTCAACTGCTCATTTAGCTGTGGTCCAGACTGCTGGAAAATCTCTCAGTACCCCTGCCTCCAGGTGTACGTTAATCTCACCTCTTCTGGCCAGAAGCTTCTGCTCTACCACACCGAGGAAACAATGAAAATTAATTCTGAGGTAGGAGCATGGAATAAAATTTCTTCCTAAATGGGTTTCTGGAGGGCTGCCTACCTTATTATACCCATTCCTCACTTTAAAGCAATACAAGGCTTCCAGCTCTTGCTTCCCTGGTAAATATGGAGCAGAGAAAGCAGAAATCAGTGCACAAACTGAGCTCACATCTCTGGAGGGGGCAGTTTTCCACCTCCATCCCATGCATAGAGCGCTGCCCATCCTGCAGAGGATGGTGGCCCCGGGGGCTGGACCCTCCCTCATCCTTTGCCAGTGCTTTACAGGTGCAGGCTAGCACTGAGCACTTGTCACATTGATATCCTTGTGGAGCTGTGGACAAGTCACTTCCCACCCGGATATGGCTCTGCATGATAGCGAACACCCCTAGTGATGTACACAGAGCATCCGCGGCAGTGAGAACAGAAATGGCCTTGTTACCACAGGGCCAGGCAAGGCGACGGGGAGAGACAAGAGCCCTGTGTCTAACAGCAGACGTGTCTCTGTCTCCATCTCTGGTGACAATCTCTGCTCCCTGAGCATCTCCGCTGAGGTCAGCTGTGCCACTGGGGTCAAGGCACAGTACTTACCCCTGCAAAAGATGCTGAAAGTTTGCTGGGCAGGGACTGTCAAGATAAAAGCAGCAGCATAAAAATAAAAGGCCTGGCTTTTGGGCATGTATAAGCTAAGGAGTCAGCCTACCTTTCTTGCACAACTTCCCCGATTGAACCAAAAAAATGATTTTTAACAAATCTACAGAAGAACTCCTCTCTCTGCTTCAGCAAGTACAAAATCCAGCGTAAGTCCATCCAGGTGGGATGGAGACAGCTCCTGTCTGGAGGCTATAATGAACGCAGAGGATGCACAGAAGGCATCTCCCCGCCGGCCCGCAGCCACAGCTGTGCAGCTGACGCAGTGCTGTGCATCACACCCAGGCAAGTGACCGCCTCTTCGCAGGTGGCTGTTTGCTGCCTCCGCGGAGCAAGGCAGGATCGGACTAAGAAATGTCCCTCTCCCCACCTTCCTTTCTTTGTATCTACAGCGCCTGGGTACCTAAGACTGCAAGCTGCAGTGAGCCAGGACACAACTAAGTCATTAGACTTACAGGTGCCAGATTTGCATTAACTACTTAGTTATCCAAAGTCACTGAACCCCAAACTATGGGTGCTTGGCAAAGCACAGCCCATAACAGCAGAGCCCCAGTTCAGACTGCTGACAATGTAACCTATTGTGTTTCTATTTATGGCAGCAGTTCAGTAGACCAAATTACTTCTGCATATTAAGATGAAGCGATATTAAAATTAGTCAAAGCACGGCGTGGTTGCACTGGGCCGGTTATTCTGCTGGATAATTAGCTCCCGTGGCTGAGAGACGAAGTCCTCTGGATCTGAAGTGTGAAATGGAGAAGAATGCCCCCATCTTCCTCTCCGGTTCGGTGTCAGTGAAGAAGAGGCACTTGCCATTCATGAAGCCTGCAGCAGGACAGACCCCACTTTCTGCTGGGGCAGAAGCAAAATCCAGTGATGCTCATGCCGCAACTTGATTAAAACAGATCAGATATCGGTCTCTGTGCTCCACTGGATTCAAATAAATCAAGAGATTCAGCATAAATCTCCACATTCTGTTATTGATGATTTTTGCTTGCTGAAATGGACTTTGAAATTCTCCCAGATGCCACCTCCTCTTAATTTATTGTAGGCACAGTTAATACTTCTCCTGCCCAAGGTTGTTTTACAGGTTAAGCTCTGCTCTCGGGAGGATTCCTAGGTTTTCCTGACATGCTGCTGGCTATGTGACCTGAATCCAAACACAGTTTTGAATGGAAGTTTACAATGTCTATAAAATACCTTGCTTCTTGTGCCTGGCTGGGATCAGCAGAGACTCCAAGCTCAGATCAGCACAACCCATCTCAGCTCCCTGGATGGGTGCTCCCTCTCCCCCGGCTGGAGAGCAGCCCCGTGCAGCAGGACGAGCAGCCCTGAGCACAGCTGGTCTTGTGATGCCCCAGCTGGGTGCTAGCTGTGTCCCTCCGTCCACCTACTCAGGTCTGCATTTCCTATCTTTCTCCTTGCCAAATAAACAAACAAAAAAGCCGTCCCTGGCTCACTGAGACCTAACGTGACTGGGGACGTTGCAGAGCGCGGTGCTTACCCTCAGAGGCCAACACCAGTGACCTTCAAAAGGTCAGCATGCCCCCCGCCAACCTCTCTGCCTCACTGAGCACTGCTGCACACACAGAGCAGCACCTGGAGCCTGTCTCTCTCCTCTCCCCGCCAGCTAGCATGGATGGAACAAAATGCATGTTGATTTTAAATAATGATTAATCTAGGAGACTTGCTGTCTAATGTAGCTGTTGTCCCACAAGGTGTGGTAAGGAGTAGGTGCAATTTATATTGAGATCTACAGTGTGCTGCTGCCAGTCTCCGGTGGGAATCAGTGGGAAGTAAATGGATACCAGTCGAGCTGCTCGAGTCTCCCAGGAAAGCACACAAGGTTTATCATGGCTTTTCATTGCTCTCTCTGTGCATACTTTATCTCTAGCCTTTAAGACAAGCCCAGCCCCTCGTCAATACTACAACCATAGCAGCTTAAATGCTTTCACAGCTACACTTTCCTTTCTCAGCTGTCAGAGGCTGGGACAGCCTCTGGGAGAGGTAAATTGGCCGGTGTCCCCTCGCACCCAGACCATGGAGCTAGGCTGTCACCCTGAGGAAGGGCTGCAGTAGTTAAAGCAGTTCTAGAGGCCCTGTTTCAATCTCGTACTATATCATTTTGATTCTTTTTGTGTCATCAGAGCTACTGCAGATTTATACCCATGCTCCATAAGTGAGAAAACAAGCAGGCTTTAATCACCAGAATCATCGTTATGCCATCTATAAGTGCCTGAGACTAAGAAATGATGGGGGATCTCACGGTTTCCCACTGAAGGTTCAGGTATTTACAACCCAGGGAGGAGTTTGCCTGGCGCCGGGGGAGCAGCAATGTTCGGCTGCAGTTCCCAGCAGACCCATTTCTGGGCTGGGGCTGGAGAATTCAGTCTTCAGGAATCAATATTAGGCCAACACAGGCACAAAGCTCCTCCTTCAGCCCTCGGTTCAAACCTGTTGCACTTTCCAAAAGAGGTGTAAATTGGCGTCCTGATCACTTTCTCACAAAGATTGCCACAGCACAACTTATCAAAGTTTCCAGTCCCAGCTTCCAAGCTCAGTGTGACAGGGACATACACCCCAACCACAGACATATGACAAGAGCCATGTATTTCACTGCCCAGCCTGAACTGGGGGCCTCTCTGGCAATAGGGTTGTCGGTGTAACTTCGTTGTCTTAAATGAAACTGCCCCCGGCTTTCCTGGAGGTGTTGTCTGATCTCCATCCTTGGAGATATTCATAACTTGACTGGACAAGTCCCTGAGTGACTCTGCACTGAGCAGGGCATTGGGCTGGACACGTCCAGAGGTGGTTCATACAGGCTACCTATCCAGTACTTTAGATCAGAAAAGCTGAGCTGGAAATGTAATAACAAGTTGTAGATATTACAACTTGACTGACAAGTCCCTGAGTGACTCTGCACTGAGCAGGGCATTGGGCTGGACATGTCCAGAGGTGGTTCATACAGGCTACCTATCCAGTACTTTAGATCAGAAAAGCTGAGCTGGAAATGTAATAACAAGTTCTCTCTGTAACTGCCTAGTATGTCCTTCTTGTGATCAGATTGCAAGTAACACAAGAACCACTTTTCTCACTTTGTATCACAGAATCCTCACGTGAGGTAGAGAGCCAGACATTGTTTACTTTCAGATGTGCAGATTTCCAAGTGTTTGACAATGCAAAGATGTAATAGAACAGCATAGATTTAGTAGTCTACCTTCACAGGTACAGCATAAAAATTGTAGATATAAAATTCCCTGCCAGGCATTGGAGAAAACTAAATGAAGATCAAACCAAAGAAAACACTGAAAACATCCCATTATCCATGTCTACCTACTTGCTTGCCCATGACCTCTGCAGCACAGCAGAGCTAGCCCTGTGCTATCCCTGGGATCTCGCTGGGGAAGCCGAGGAGTGAAAGGAGGTCAGGAGCACCCCACAACCACAACTTAATGCACACAGCGATTTCTTGTGTCGAGGAGCTCCTCAAAGCTGAGGCCAAGATGCCTCCAGGAGCTCAGGAGAACTGGGATGAGGCAGATGGCATATGGAGTAAAGGGCACCCATGTCTTGGAGAGTGCGTGGGAGACCATAGTCTGGAGAGAGATGGTTTCAGCACAAGGAGCCTGGCTGAGAGGCAAAGTAAATCAACCTCCCCTGCACAACTGCATTTCACAGCTTCATGCTCCCAGACCTTCACGTCATGGGCAGCCTGACCAGCCTGACACATCTGGTGGCTCTGTGCCATCAGGTGTAGGAGGTAACACCTCAAGTTCTGCTTCAGCATCAGGTCTCCTTTGAAAATGCTTGGAAAATACTTAGACTTGCAGGAAGTCAGACCTCCCCCTGCTGCACTCTTGGGACATTTCCACAGACTTTGAATCCAGGAATCTGTTATCATTTGGGCTTTTATGTGCCTGCTGTTTTCTGTCAAGGGGAGAGGGCTGGACTTTGGCAAGAGTGGCCAAGTCCTCGTTTAATTTCCTTGCTCAGGATAGTAACAGCTGGGACTTCAAGAAACAAAAATGTATAGTACCAAACTTGCAAGAAAAAAAAACAACAAAAAAACCATCTAGGCTGGAAATACTGCTGTTATGACAGTGATAGCACAGAGTTTAGTAAAAGAAAATGAGAAAAAAGAAATTTCAGTGAAAAATTTCCCCTACTTATTAGATTATGATCTATTAAAGAGTCATAGGCACTGGGAGAGGGCTTGTGGCTTTGGACATTTAAGACAAAGCTGGGCAGAGTGCAAGAGAATATCCTGGAGGGAGCAGACCTACACCAGCAGGAAGATGGATGAGATATTACTGCTCTGATATTTTCCATCTTTAATTTCTAGAGCTCTATGAAATATTCATAATGGCAGGGGGGCCACGCTCTGCTCTACCCTTAATGCTCCAGTCTGCTAACACCAGACAATCTTTCTGCCACGCTTCAAATTCTATTCTGTGCTAATAAACTTGCCAATGAATCAGTCAAATCCTGTTGTGAGGTTAATCCCTTGATCATTATTAGGACTAGAGATTTGTTACAGTACGTTACAAAAAGTCATAGCGTAGTCATGAAAAAGAACCGAGGGATGTTTATAAAGTATATACATTAAAACAATAATAATCAAAAGCCATGGGTCACATTATTTTAATCAAAACATCTTTTTTTCCTTTGCAAAACTCAATTTCTCTCATTAAATTATCTGGAACTACTTTAGGTACTTACCCAGGACAAGGAGGTTCAGCAGCGCAGGCAGGGAGCATGGTGGGGACCCACAATCACCCCATAACTGCCAGGGAACAATGACCTGCTGGGTCCTCCCATGCACGTTCAACAAGAAGTTGAGCAGCAGGTTTCCCCCTGTCCTGAAGCAGTTCTTGGCTAGGCAGGGAATTTAATCAAAATCCTGTGCAGGTGTAGAAAACCTTCAGGTGTGGAGGGGTGTTAGTGTCTAGAAGAGAGGAGGGAGTGCGGGGCCCTGAGCTGCTCCCATCAATCCTCTTCCAGACCAGCAGCAGCAATAGCAAATTCAGGTGTTCCTGCTCTAGGTCAAAATCCAGATGTGGTCTCAATCTTTGTGTGTCTGCCCACCACCTCACCAGCCCACATTAACTCTTTGTAGGGAATGGTCAGCACAGCCCGGGTCCACCGTCCTACGTGTCCCATGGAATATCTTCAATGCAGGGACTCCATAAGCTAGTTTTTTAATTAACTTGGTTTTAGTATTCTTTGGGAATGCTAGGTTGAAACTGTGTTAGATAGAGCCGCCCCAAAATCTTCTTTTCTTTGTGACTGAGCCTAAAATTCAAGCAGCATCTTCAGAGAGAAGGGACTGTTGGACTTACGCTGGGGTCAAGAGCAAAAACAAGACTAAGAGCCGTCCTGGTAGCCAGGCTGATCTTCAGCTAGAGCTAGAATGAAAGTCTTCTGGGTTGTCAGTAGGAAAACTGTGGTTTTTTCTAGACTATCTATTTGTCCCTAGTTAAGGCATTTACCCCCACGGGAACATTTGTATAAAGCCCTCTCCTCAGCCTTCTCCTCTGTGAGTGAACTCCTGTGCCCACTATGATCACTTTGATCTGATCCAAGTGAGATCTGAACTACCAGATTTGTATTTACAAAGAGTCAATTACTCATCTAACTGCGAGCATATGCATGCCACTTAAGATGAAGAGATACTTCATCAGTTCCATTTTTGCATGTGTAAATTAGCAATAATAATATATTCACCTATCTCACGAGGCCGCTGTGTAGATTAAAGCATTAATGTTTGTACAGCGCTTGGAGGTTCTCCAATGGGAAATTCTGTAGATGTGCAAAATATTGAGTTTTGTCTGTGATAAATTTATTATTAGCTTAATAGTATTCCACTCATTATGAAAAGCATAATCATCTTGAGATTTTCCTGCTTGCCACCTGAAAACAGATATTGTATCTGGTTTGGAGATGCATTTTTCTCCCCCTAATTTCTTCCCAGTGTTCATACATACCCAAGTGCGGTAAGAATTATGAGGAATCCATGTCGCTGGTGAACGTTGTGATGGAAAACTTCAGAAAGTACCAACGCTTCTCCTGCTTCTACGACCCCGAAGGCGTTCAGAAGAACGTGATATTAACCAAACTGTACAGCTCCAACGTGCTGTTCCACTCCCTCTTCTGGCCCACCTGCATGATGATCGGCGGGGTCGCCATCGTTGCAATGGTAAAGCTGACTCAATACCTTTCCCTCCTCTGTGAGAGAATCCAAAGGATCAACAGATAAAAACGAAAACTTGCCGAGATTTAATTACAGCGAAAATACTGTTTTCTCATTCTTCACCAAAGAACCTTAAGTTTGTAACGTGCAAGTCTGTTATAAGTTCCTTACTATATTCTTATAAGTAGAGCAATAATGCAAAAGCTGTTCTATATGCAAACATGATGTTATTATTATGCAGACAATTGAAAAAAATACTGTTTTGTGTTGACCATCTACATGACCTCGTTTTATGCTGAGACTAGTACTTCTGTCTTTTCTACAGCCAAAATAGGGCTGAGTGTGACCATTTGCCAAGCTTAGTTAATTGACATTTTCAATGTAAAGGGTTCTGGGAGAAATTCACTGCTGGACAAAGGGCAGCCAACCACTTGCGCATCACTGAGGTCTCACATCTGGCTCGGTCCATTCCATGGATTTGTGGCTTTGCCTTTTTATTATTGGCTGCAGGGGAGGGGGAAAGCATTGATAGGGTTTTTTTATGGTAAGATGGCACAAAAGGGATGTATTTTGAGGTCAGGATAAGCATACAGTATTTTCAGCCTAAGTAGGACTTGGTGATGCTTTGTCGTTGCTCCCCCAGTTCAGAAGTAAATTTTACACTATGGTGTTTAAGGTCTTTTGGAAAACACTTTGGAGTTTTGTTTTATTTAGTGCTATAATTTCCTTCTGCCATATCAACATCATCTTTGTCACTTGCAGAAGCTGTAGCCAAAAAACAAAAATCACCTTGTTCCATTTTCTATTCTAGTCTGAGCCCTATTGATGGAGATGGGACCAGAACACCTTATATAAAGGTTTATTAGACATTTGTCTTGTATTTGCTACCATATCACTGTAAAGAAAAAAATAACACAATCAGCTATTTTTTCATTTTTTACTTCCAACTATTTTAAATTTTTTTACTTGATATATATACAGATATATAAAGAAAAAGCTATATTATATCTAGTTGTGTATTGGAACTTGATTATGGGGGTTTTTTCCTTTGTTTTTACCAACTGGAAAGTGAACAGTATAACTAATGTATTTATAACCTTCATCGTTGGATAATATCATAACATGGAGGAGCAGCACTGCAGGATCTTATCCAATATTTATGATATTGTTTCGGTCAAAAGTCTCTGTTGCTGTGACATCAGAATTGACAAAAATCTCATCCAATTCTATGGCTCTATTAACTGAATTGTTAGATAATCATCATAATACACCTGGAAATCTCTCCTGACCTTAACTCAATATGCAGTGCTGGCTGACATGAATTATGATTTAAAAGGCCCAGGTGCAATGATTTATTGGAAAAACCGAGATTCTGAATAAGATGTTGTCCTAGCTGTCAAATATTTACCATGGGGATCTTGCCAGTATAATTTCATGCACACTATAGTCACGATTTCTGCATAATTTATTTTTATTCCCCTGTAGAAAGCATTCCTTCTTATGTTATGTTTCAAAGACATCTCTCGTAGTTTCTCACTTTGTACCCAGCCTGAAGGACAAATGCAAGGCAGCTCCTGTGAGCACCCTGTGAATTCACTATCCAATAATTCAAAGAAATCATTTACAGGCCTATTCAAACCAAGAAACTAACTTTTTTCCCCTCAAAAAGACTGCAAAGCAAGTATCCTGCCTAGTTCATCTATATGTAAGTACCTTTCCGCAATGTAGCATTAAAAATTTCAAGATGTTACAAAACTTTACAAGTCATGCAAGTGTAACGTGAGCTGTAAAAAAATGAGTTCTCAGCAGTGAAAATGAACCTGCAATCTTGTAATCAATAGTATAATTTTCCTTAGGTAAATAAATTCCTGGAGGGTGGGGGTATAATCAGGGCTCCAAACATATGTAATAAAAATATTAAATGAAAAACTGAATTCTGAATAAGATGTTGTCCTAGCTGTCAAATATTTACCATGGGGATCTTGCCAGTATAATTTCATGCACACTATAGTCACGATTTCTGCATAATTTATTTTTATTCCCCTGTAGAAAGCATTCCTTCTTATGTTATGTTTCAAAGACATCTCTCATAGTTTCTCACTTTGTACCCAGCCTGAAGGACAAATGCAAGGCAGCTCCTGTGAGCACCCTGTGAATTCACTATCCAATAATTCAAAGAAATCATTTACAGGCCTATTCAAACCAAGAAACTAACTTTTTTCCCCTCAAAAAGACTGCAAAGCAAGTATCCTGCCTAGTTCATCTATATGTAAGTACCTTTCCGCAATGTAGCATTAAAAATTTCAAGATGTTACAAAACTTTACAAGTCATGCAAGTGTAACGTGAGCTGTAAAAAAATGAGTTCTCAGCAGTGAAAATGAACCTGCAATCTTGTAATCAATAGTATAATTTTCCTTAGGTAAATAAATTCCTGGAGGGTGGGGGTATAATCAGGGCTCCAAACATATGTAATAAAAATATTAAATTAAATCTTCCAGATTTCAATATCTTCTGCCTTCAGATCTGGCTTGTTTCATCAGAGTTTTCTTTGTAGCTTCTGTTACCACAAAATGAAGAGTGCTGATGCAACAGGGAATTCATAAAGGTTTATTTGCAAAAATGTAGTTTTGATCAATCCGTGGGATTCACAGAAACCATCGTCAGTGGATCTGGGCACCTTTGGCATCAGTGGGACTGGAGTTGCAGAGTCTTTGGTGGACTGACAGCAACCTTTATTCGACCTCCCGTCCACCAGCAGAAAGCATGACTCACCCCAGGTGCCAGCATGGATGGGGGGACAGAAATGGGGGACCAAGGCCCCACTGCCATGGTACCCCACCCCTCCGCTGCACGGGCATGGGTACCACCATGCAGGGACATGGGGATTCCTCGCCTGGTGCCCATGACGCGTGGGGCTCCAGGCTGCAGATGCTCATTGTTGTTACAAAACCTTATTCTGCAGGTTTTGCCAAGAGCGGAGGTATCTAGGTGAGGCTCCCAGAACCACACAGCTGAGGAGGCATCTTGACCCATTTCTAGACAGCCCAGGTGGCTCCCAGGGTGCATCTTCATCCTTAACAAAGTTGTTTTCCCTTCAAGCAGAGAGGTTTGATCCGTGGCCGGTGTTGCCATCCTCATGGATGTCCTTCATCCATCTCCCCGCCATCAGCTCGGTCACCGATGCCAAAGGAAGGACCATGTTGCCATCTGCGATTCACAAATCAGAAATGGTGCACGGCCTCACTAGCAAAGAGCTGTGGTAGCTTTTCCACCCCATTACGGACACTGATGTTGGACGTTTACATGACGATTTACATGGCCTGTGATAAAGTGGCTCTTTGGTTGTGGGCGTGACATTTTTAGCACCTGTATTTGTGCATTTTGGTTCTGGTGACAGGAACGCTGATTGCTCCTGACATTTACACGTCAAATGCTGCTTTCAACATGCTGCGCCATAAACATTTCACCAGCACTCCTGTGGGTGAAACATCTTGATGCTGTTGCAGTCTATAATCATTTTGTTGATATTAACAGAGAGATCTGTGGGATCACAAAACAACTTGAGTAATTGGATGGAGTGAGGTAAAACAATAATTTTAAAGGGAATTATCCACCTGATCACTGGCACAGTTAACCCCCTACTGAAGCATTAGCACTGCAAACACGATTTTGACAACTCCTGCTGCCCCAAAGAGAGGTTGTGTTTCAGAGGAGACATTACCCTGTGCTATTTCTTTCTCTACTTCCATTTTAATAGCATGTTTATCCCCTGCAGAAGGAACTGATGTTCATGTAGGCAGCTCAAATGAATGAGAAATACACAGTAGCGAAATTCAGTGATCAGACAAATCCACCATGTTTCTGAGACCAGTCTTGACTCTTCCCAGCACAAACATTTCACCTCTTGATGTCCCAGCTGGGCATTTGGGACAGCAGGGAACAATCAGTGCTGCAAAACCCCTGAATGGAAAAGTGCAATATGAAAAGAGCAGTGCAGTATTCAAAGGCATTATGAGCCTGAGAGGCACCCTTGTGGGATTTAAAGCATACATAAGTATTCCAGGTGCCAAATTCACATGGCCTTTTAATAGTTGTTATTTTCTTAATTAGATTATTTATGTCAGGTCCTAGTTCTATTCTGGAACAGCTAAATCTGAAGCTGAAGTGTGAACATCCCTGCTGTAATACTCTGAAACTTGGCACCTTGCAGCAGACTTACTAAATGTCATCAGCTAGGACAGTAGAGAGCATATTTTGGTTTAGCTTTTCTAATTGAGGTGGTGTCACTTTATCTCACAAAATGTACCCAGAGTGCAGGTGTACCCAACTCCAGTGTGAGTTTGAGGTGAATACAGAAAGGAGAGAGGGCTCAGGAAACGCAAGAGCCTACACATCTTAAGAAAACGCAAATGCAGCGATTTCAAGTCTGAGGGACAAAAAGGGACTGAAGTCCCAAGGCAAGGCTGGGGATGCTGCTGGCTTCGCATCCTCGTCCCCATCACCAGCCACAGAAGAGTTCAATGGAAGAAGCTGCTGAGAAAGGACTGACTGGTGTAAGCCTTGTCCAAGCAGATTCCTATGCTTGTTTGACTATGAAAGGTGTGACTTTACGGCAATACAACTGTACTAGTATAACCTCTACAGGGAATGGCAATTTCAAGGTAATACCACCTTAAAAATTGGTCAGCTAATTTTCCTTCTCATACAGTCATGCCCTTATTAAAGCAGCTGCAGCCATTCAAGTGGATTGAACCAATATCTTTGCAGCAACACAATTTTTTCATAGACTCAGCATCTGAGCACAGTAGCACCAACTCTCCATTAGCCACTGTACTGCTCATCATCTAGCAAAGATTTGGGAAACACCTCACTTTTCTGCTCCAGTGAACACTTGTCACTTCCCAGCACTCAATTTTGCAGAAAGAAACCACCCACAGTTTGTGGCATCTCACAACTGGATACAAAACTTTGCCAACTCATTTTTGTTGTGCAGGAAAGAGTGAAAAGCAGGGCTAAATATCAATTATTTTGTTTCAGTGCTTTGAAAACAAGATGTTTCCATTTTTCAGTTTGAATCGATGTTGCCTTTTAAAATCCAGGGGTGGGGGTAGGTTTTTTATTAGGAAAGCTTGAAAAATAAATGTAATAGTTCCTCTGACGTGAAACAAAACTATCAGCAATTGCTCGGTTCACCAAACATTTTGAACATTTTATTTTTTTGAGGCTGACCAGCACCACATTTTCTTTCTTCCATTTTTCTCACCCATCAGCAAAGTGCAGAATCAGTCACACAGACATAACCACCAGCAGCCCCGCACAGGCTCCAGCCAGGCTCAGGTGATCATTGTCTCAGAGAACATCACTGACCATTACTCTGAGCAAAGCAAAGCACAGCACCTACCTCAAAGAGTATAACAGCTGCTAAATTCAGAGGCACTGGGAAGGAGGAAAGGAGCGTTTATCCATTATCATTACCTGTGTGGGGCAGCGGCCACCAGACATCAGCTCCTTTCCCAGGTGCAGACATCCCTGCAGAAGATGTTGCTGCTCCAAAGAGCAGTTCATGTGCACTTTAAGCCAAACCAGCTTAATTTTTTGGGTGGTTTTTGTTTTGGGGTTTTTTTTTGTTGTTGTTGTTATGTTTTGGGTTTGGGGTTTTGTTTTGTTTTCCCACAAAATGGAGTGGTCGGGCCACACAACTCAATTGTTTGAACTGCTGCAATTAGGGAGGACCCTGCAGGCAGAGCCCATGGCCAGTACACCTGGGTGGGTGGACTCAGCATGCCATTTTAGCCCCAGGAGCATGGCCAGCACAGCACTTGGCCCATTATGCATTGGCTCTCCCAAGCTGTGTCCTCTCTTGTGTTTTGAGAAATTGCAGTGAAACAGGAGGGGCGAATGCCTCATGCACTGCCCCGCAAAGCCGTGCTGCCTCCAGCCACATGCCAGTCCCTCAACAAGCTGTTTTTTGGCCCCGACCTGCAGTTGCTGAATGTAAAACAAACCTCATTTCACACAAAGGACTTTTTGTCCTTTAGAAAGGATCTGAAAAAAAATTGGAACTGCTGCCAGGTGAATTCACACCAGGCTTTTTTAAATTAATCAAATTTCTCCAAACACTGAAAAAATGTGTTAACATTAGCAGAACCCTCCATAGAAGCCTGTCTACTTTTTATAGTTCTCCATTTTCATACAGGGAGCTGGTAAGTGAGTATATATTTTTAACTGAACTACATTTATTCAGGTGAGAATTTAGCGTATTTCATTGTCTAGTGATTTTATTGTAATATAGAGTGTAAGAGATGCTCATTCTAAAATGCTCTGCAAACTCTATATGTCCAGCAATACTAAAGCATGGCCATTTCCAGGTAGAAGAGCAGCAAATGACTCATAAAAAAAGATGAGCAGAGATGGGGAATCAGCTTTCTCATCCAAAACACAGAAAAGGCTTGTTTACTTTGGAAGTTCAAGAAAAACAGGTGAGAAGTAGAAGCATCTCCCAAAGGAGTCAGGCACGTCAGATTTAGGGGAGCAGATATGTTCACCCCCTCTGGTAAAGAAGGGGCTGATCCTGCCATGTTATAGGTTGCAAAAAAAAAAAAGTTACGGCTATTTTTTCAGGAGTCTCCTCCATTTCTAATGCATTATAGGGAAAAATGTTAGAAAACTGCTGAAACACTGTGTTTGTCACTCAGTTCACCCCAAGCAAGCTTCATTTTTAAATACACCATTTTGTTCCAAAAGTTAGATTAATTTGGCTTGGAAGATAATACACAAATAAAATTTGAACCTGAAATGGAGTGATCTGCCACTATTCCACTGAGCTCTTTATATTGACCCAGCTTTATTTTTTTCAGGTTTTTTAGTTTGCAGAAAATTTTGAAGATTTTCATTTTTCATCCCATATGCAGGATAGGAAAAAAACAGCTAAAATATTGTGGAACTGAAAACATCCTTCCCACACAACTTAGGCTAAAATGTCCAAGAAAAAGTCTCCTAGGGTAGACTTTCTAATATATCATGTGATAATGTATATGAGGAAGGTGGGAGGTTTCATCATCATCTCTCTCCTTAAAGTCTCCAACCTGGCTATTCTTTTGCATAACTGCAATTACTATTCTGTATTTAATTATAAAAGCACTTTTTAATACCCAGCCACCCGCACACTTAAATCCAAATCACAGGCAAAGTATCTCCTGTGCCAGAGGCTGCTGGGCAGCTCCAGACCCAAAAATCAAGTGGGCAAGAAAGAAGAGCACTTACAGTTTTAATCACCATGCACATAAGCTCTGCTATATTCATCACAGATTAAGTAGGAAGCAAAGTGTGATGACTAAGCAGCAGCACCTTAATCACTCCCCTTACAAGCAAGAGTTCAAAGCCATTAATACAGCAAGACAGCTGAACAATACAACAGGAGTTTGCTAAAACTGCAGAAAGCTGCAAAACCCAACACGGAGGGAGTCCTGGTGTAATTAGTTGCTGCTTCCTCTGCACCGCTTTACCACATGCTTAAAGACGGGTGGGAAAGCAAGTTAGTACCAGCAGCAGCGCATTTCCCACCACCGGCCGCTCTCTTCCCTCCCCAGCACATGCTAGCTCCCGCCCCGGCACAGAGGAGTTGCTGGGACTCAGCCTCCAAGTATTGGACATTATCTCCCACCCAATAGCAAAACACAGGCCAGGCAATCTATTCTAGAGAGTGCTATTTTGTAGCATGTAAACTGCCATGGGCAAGTCCCATCAGTCCAATGTTTCTATTAAACAGCCTCAAGGAAAGAGTGGGAAAGCAGGCAGGGAAAAAGACAAATAGCAAACATGAATAAATGAGACATTCTGCTTTGCTCAGGAGAAACGAGGATCATCTGCTTCCATGCGGGCATTTCCCAGGGCACAAGTTGTTTGGGGGCCTCACCCTGCACAGGCAGCACTGGGTGTTGCAGTCTGACTAGCCGGGACACACCAGACACACAACCCTTGGTCTAGCTACCACCACCTCTCCTGCTGACAGACCTGTCCCTGGAGGTATGCCCAAAGGCAAGTCAGAGGCCACAAAACTCTTGTGCAGGTGGCATGCCCTGTTTGGAAATAATGCCCAGGATTTCACTTCATGGGTACAACGCATGGCCCTTCACGAATCTCTGCTTCCCAAGGAGTAGCTGCTTATTAGTCCCACCAAACCAGATGGTAAAATTTTTAAGTATTCAGTATCAAAACCAAAAAACAAAGAAAAATTTCCAAGGAAAGAGAACGTCCAGTCTGGACATCTGACCTTGGTCCACTGAGATCAGCAGCCAAACCTCCACTGACTTCAAGCAAATCAGGATTCAAGAGCAGCCCAATGAGTGAATCAATGTGGAAAGCAAGTACTTTCTCCAGCAGCAGAGCTGCCCACACTGGTGCTCTCTGTAGGTGCTCACCGCTCGCATTCACTCATACCTGGGCTGGGACAGCATCATTAACTTACCAGCAACCTCCATGTCAAAGAGGCTTGTGTCAGGCAAACCTCAAAAAAAAAAAAAGTTGCAGAAAGTTGCAATGGAAACATTTCCAGCACGACTCTACTGACCCAAAGGGTCCACCTTCTCTGAAGTCACTGGTGACTTTTTCTCCTCTGTTTATCAAAAACAAGAAGTTGAAGACAGACCTCCTCCTCTGTGGCACAGAGTGGACACATGGGATCAGCTGCCTTTGAGACACACTGCATTACCAAGCACTGAGATATTCAGCAGCTTTAGGGCTGAGTATTCAGCTGCTCAGGTCCCCTCACGGTACATCCCCACGGCGATCACCGGAGGCACCATGATAAACCAGCAGACCTGGGTCCCACCAGCTGGGCAGCAGGTGAGGAGGGATTGCAAATGCTGCAAAACCCACACAGAGGGCAGCAGAAACACTGGGCTGGGCTCTGGGGACAGCAGTGCCCAGTGGCATTGGGGAAAGGACACCCCAACACCTGGTAGGCAAGTGCCCTGAGTACAGGGCTTGTCAATGAACAGGAGCAGAGTCAGAAGCTGTGATGGAGTTGGCTGCGAGTAGAGAATTTGATCAATCTCATTTAAAAAAACCCTAATTTTCTGCTAATATTCCACCACACCATTTTTCACTCTTAACTCAAAGCGTCCTATGGAGGACACCGGGCAGAGCTATCCAGGGGGCTTTCCCTGTATTAGGGAGCACCAAAATTAGAACTGGCATTAGAGGGAATTCAGATCCTCTCCTGTCAGAACCAGGTCTTTACATATCTCCGACCAGCAGGTTAATCCTGAGACAGGAGCCAGGAGTGAGGGACTGCAGCCTATGTCACAGAGGGGCACAGAGGAGCCTGGGCAGTATCGGATGCCCTTGCCCCAACAGCAAGTGATGCCTGCTCCTGAGCCCCCCTAAGTCTGCATGCAGGAATTTGGGAGGCACTCACTGCTCCTGATTTTCTGGTGTCCTGCCATTAGCTCTGTGCTGCTGGGCAGTCACCTTAAGGAGGGAAAACACCTGCAGTCCAAGGTTTCTGTTGCCATCTCTGGCAGGCCTTCATCTCGAGCCAATAACATTCTGTCCACAAATAGCAAATTAATGATCTAGGAAATTTGTTGTTCCCTCGTACCCTTTCAGAGTCCCCTCCCACCCCTTCTGGCCCCTCTCCAGGTCACAACTTGGCCATGCTGGTCAACACATTCAGGAAAGCAGGAGAAGCAAAGCCAAAATGCCGTCCACTTCCCATCATCAGAGCCATGTAAACTGGATCAGCACTAATCCAAATTAAGATGCTTGGGCAAGGAGGCCTTGGTGTCACCAGCCCTTTGACTTTGGTGCTGGCCATCACCACCAGCAGCTTGCTATGGACCCATTACCACAAATGACTCAAAGGTCCCCAAAGGAGAGTGTGAGGAAGGAGCATCCAGGGCCCTCTCACACAGCCATTGGCCACTAACCCTTCTGCAGGGCTGAACCACGTGCCTGGCCCCCAAACCCTGCTGCCCCATGCCTGAGATAACCCTCAAAGCTCTCACACCCCATGCCAAGAGCAGGACAGGAGGCACCTTGGGCATGCCACCAGGCACGCGGCACTGAGTAAGTCCCAAATAGCCACTTTGGCAGTCCACCTTGGGCATGCCATCAGGCACACGGCACTGAGTAAGTCCCAAATAGCCACTTCATTTCTTCTGTGTCTGTGGTGTAGATATCTCAGTAGTGATCTTTATCCCTTATGTACAGTGGTTTGCAGGAGCTGCCTAGAGCATGGCAGTGCTATAACCATTGCCCCAAGCTCACAAGCCATCCTGCCCGCTGCAGAGGCTGTGCATGCACACCCATGGGTGGGCTGGTCCTCTTCTCCATTATGTGACTGGAAATACGCACCTGTCTTTCCTTCATGTCGCCTCAGCTGTTTAACAAGCTAGCCCAACAATTACTTCCAGCCTTGGATAAATGTCTCCTGCCCTGATGCTGTTAAATTATGTAGAATGAGATAATAATTACACCCTAAAAGAACCCCAAACTCTACACTTAACATTATTCAGGTTGCAAAAGCAAGCACTCAAAAGTTACAAAATGCCAGAAATAGAGCTACCTGAATAGCCTCCATGCAGTGCCGCTTGCATATACGCATTATGATACAAGCTTTAACTATACAGTGATAGACCATTTTCCACAGGACCCCTGGCAGTGCCCCAGATGAATGATGTTTAGTTAACAAGTTGTTCTTCAACATCTTTTTTAACCCCTGTTGTTCAGTGTGCACCCTCAATGCCTTATTGCACCACTGCCAAATGCTGCTCTGCCAGCAGAACTGTTTGGCTCCTTCTCCAGGGCACAAAGCAGCTCCATCCAGAGATAGCCACACAACCCCTGAGCAGCCCAGCTCGGAGATGGGCACCAGCAGACACTCAGATTAAGCTGGTTTTCCACAGCAGAGCATCATGCAAAGTTAGCTACAAGGCTCTGGTACCCAGGGTAGGGTCGCAGCCAAGGTACCATACAGTCAGAGCAAGGATGGAAGAGGGAGACATGTCTGATGTCCTTCAGAGGAGGACACTGCTGTGATGCCTGTGAGGGTGGTGCAGATTAAGTTAAGGGAGGTTGATGGACAGCCTTCCTTTCCTCAAAATCCCGCAGATCCATTTCCTGCTCAACTCTGCCAAGCATCGGTAAAACTGCCGGGCTGGCGCGATGCAAACACTGGGCTCAGCTCTTAGCAGAGTACAGCCCAAGCAGGTCAGCTCCCTGCCAAAAACAGCCTGAAGGAAACATTTTGACAGCTTCAGATTGATCATTTTCAGACATTTCTGACCCTGGGAAGTAGGGCCAGTTTACTTTTAGTTTTTAACTCCATAGTGTTAAAACCCTAGGAAAGTGCTGCAGGACAGAAGACCCCATCAGCTCCCCTTCAGTGCCCTGCACCAGAGTTGAATTTACCCCTTGGCTCTGGATGGCTGCTGCCAGTTGAGCAGCATGTCACCAAACCACCCACCGCACCCCACAGCCAAAGGGGTCCCCGGTGAAGTGCCAGTCCCCTCCACCAGCCCCGCTCCAGGAGCCTGTGTGTGCTGACTCCCCCACCTCTCCCCAGAAAGGTCTGCCAACTTGTTTCGAGGCAGAGCAGATAGACAAGAATGAGACCAGCAAACAGACTTTCCCTGAAACCCCTATCTCTGGCCATTCCCCAAATAAAATAAAAATCTATTGACACAGATACTTTACAGCCACCAGAGACCACGTTCCTCCAGTTCATCCTGGCCTTACCTGTATGCCAGGCCAAAGATCAGGGTGTTTGTGCACTTGAAAAAGTGGGAACTTGTCAAAAACAGCCATCAGCCCCACAGATAGACTGAATCCTATTCCCCTCACAGAGGATTCTTCCCAGAAAATCCCTACAATAAGCCATGAGTGTCCACCCGGATTTGCCATCAGTTGTCAACCAGCAGCAGCCATGATGCACATCACCATATTCTAGCAAAATGTGGTGAAACATGATAAGGCAAAGCAACAATCAGGAAGAAATGAAGCAAAACTAATTGACTTACCTGGATTGTTTCAAAACTTTTTCCCCCTGGTGACTACTGCTTCACAGATAGTAGAAACAGCGTAATAGACTCTTTTCTCACCGGTCCTTGTTTTCAGTGTCGCCACCTTTTTTTTTTTTTTTTAACATTTGGTTTGAATCTGGCAGAGTTCTTGCTCAGTGACTCCAGGGTATCTCCAGCATACGAAATATAAAGAATTAATGCAACCTCAATGCATAACACATTTGCACCGTGTGGCATCTCCTGTTTCTTGGGAAGCAAATAAGCATATGCAAGTTGCAAAACAAAGCTTTTTGAACTGAAAAAAAAAAAAAGAATTACATTTACCTTCTCAATATTACATGGTTCTATGGAAGATGAGACAGTCTAGCAGCACACTAAGACAGGGACTGTGTAGCAGTTCAGGACTTTTCTATGCTGACTGTGGGTTTCAAGCTGTACCTGAGCCTCACCTTCCATACATAATTGGGCTTGAGGTGCCTCAGAAGTACAAGTGCTGCTGCTAGCTTCATGGTTCAGGGGGCTGTTGCAAAGAAAAGGAAGCAGGAGACTGAAAAGACTAAAACCAGCAAGATTTCATGGGAGCCCAGGAGCTCTCTTTCACAGAACACGTCAATGACACAGAAAATTGTCCTCCAGTAAAGTTTTTCTCTCCAATGCTAACCAGTATCAGCTGTTTGCTCCCTACGCCCAGTGGTGTCCATCTGGGATCTGCCACTGCAGACCATGAGCCCCTTGGGCATGAAGCCATCTTCTGCTCTGGTTTTACAGTACTGAGTACAGCTGAGCCTTGATACACACAGCTGAAGCTACCTTACACTTACCAAAGTAAGCATGAGCACCGGAAACAACTTTATGGCTGATTTTCTAGTGAAAAAACCTCTCTGCAGCCTGGAGCTGGTTGGGTCTCTGAACACTTTTCCCCAGGGCTGAATCGCTGCAGAGTAGGAACTGCACAGGGTACAACCACAAAACCTCTTTATGATCCACCAGCCACAAGGAAGAAATTTTAACCCATCAGCCAAGGGCACATCCAGGGTACACAGGGCTGTGGTGTTGTGCCAGTCTTGGTTGGGGTAACATGTAGAGAAGAGGTAGATATTTGCTTGGGAAATTTTTCCTTTCTTTTTTTTTTTTTGGAATCTATTTTCAACGCTCTTTGTCATATCTCTGCAATCTATTTGTACAGCATTCATCTTCTCATCAGTGATGAGGGTCGCCTAGGGTGAGGCAGTCAGCCCCACGCATTATGACTGCTGCTGCTAAGAAAAAAAGGAGGGTAATTGTCGTAGGCGATTCCCTTCTGAGGGGAACAGAGGGCCCGATATGCCGACCGGACCCGTCCCACAGGGAAGTCTGCTGCCTCCCTGGGGCCCGGGTCAGAGACATCACTAGGAAGCTCCCTGGTTTGGTACGGCCTTCTGATTACTACCCGCTGC